>NC_084995.1:29440053-29532553 GCF_963854185.1 Sardina pilchardus | reverse complement strand
GTTTTTCCTCAGGAGCATAGTTATTCCATCCTAATTTACATTTGTCAAACAACATGAAATGCTGTATTGTGGTTTGGTGCAATAACATGTAGATAGGCTAGGCAGATACCATATCATTTTGGATCAGGAAATTGTGGACCATCTTTCTGCTATGGCCATGATTGATATGACCCTGCATGTTAACAAAGTCTTAATATTAACAGTAGTCAATAGTAAGACAGAAAAAAGAACAGTAAAAGACAACTGAATGACAGAAGATAAATAGGAAAGAAAGATGGTGTAGGTGTGTGAGAGAAACAGATAGAGAGACAGTAAATGTGAGAGAAAGAGAAAGCGAGAGAGAGTAAGGTGGTAATGAGATAGAGACAGAGAGTGGGAGAGAGAGAGAGAGAGACAGAGAGAGAGAGGAAGAGAGAGAGAGAGAGACAGGAAGTGAGACTGCAGAAAAGCAAGACTCAGGGTACGCGAAACACTGGGTGGTGGGAAGCAGGCACAGTGAGAGTCTCCTCATTCACACCCAGGAAATGCAGACAGCTCTCGCCCCCCCGGGGCCAGGAGCTCGCCGTGCCACAGCACAGGGACACATCTCGACTCGGCCTGCCTCTCCTCTCCGTGGGTCTCGCGCTCCAGCGTTGTGCCTCGACATGTCTGACGGAGATGTGACAGGGCTTTCCTATCATTTCCCACATTCAGTGGAAGTGACTCATCCACATGTTAGATTTAGAAAAAGAGACGGCGAGACAGACAGAGAGAGAGAGAGACAGAGGGACAAAGAGACACAGAGGGATAGAAACAGACAGACAGAGAGAGAGAGAGAGACAGAGAGAAACAGAGGGATAGAAACAGACAGACAGAGAGAGAGAGAGAGAAACAGAGGGATAGAAACAGACAGACAGACAGGAGACAGATAATGTCCTAATGTACAGAAGGCATATTAAGGCAAAGTGATGAATGGAAGATTATGCAAAGATTTACCTGACAGTAACATCTATTGTTTATTGTTATGTATCACTGCGGATGTAGTGGAGAAGTGCAAACGTCACTGACTGACAATCGGTCAACCCGGGGTCACTAACCCGCCGTTATGAGTCCGTGTCACTTTGGATGAAAGCGTCTGCCAAATATAAAGTCAATTTTAACTTTTAACGTTGGTGCCTGTGGGGGAGAATGTCATGATGGGAAAAGACATGTCCTGTTCCAACACACATGGTGAGGTCTGCAGCGATTCCAGTATTTCCCTCACGTCTGGGCAGAGGCCCTGAACGCTGTGAACACGATGTGAATACCTCAGAGCGCAGCACGACTGCCAGTTAATCCCATCTATCCAGAGCCACTGCTGTCAGTCAGTCAGTCAGTCAGTCAGTCAGCTACCAAAGGAAAGAATGTGAACATCAGCCATCCTGACACCACGGCACGCACACAGCCATGCCTCTGGGCCACAGCGCTGTTGTGACAGTCACTGAGAGCATATCATCCTTTTTGTGAATGGGCAGCCAAGTGCCAACACAGCCATGGCTGAGAGAGCCTCTGCACTTCATGGAGTGATGGTTGCTATGCAGGCTATACGCCTCTGCTCATTAGACTATCTTCTTTATCTCACATTAATAGTTTGCAACAGCATCACTCATGTGTGAGGTCAAAAAGAAATCAACATTTTTGAGTGAGTGTTGAGAATTTTAAATAATATCATATGGATAGTGTGAGGAGTATACAGCTATCACACAAAACTCAGACAAACAGAACAATTGGTCAAGGCCGAAAAAATGTATCCAAAAACATCTGAAAACAGTTTTTTTGCAAAAGTGTTTCTAAGGGAGCTCTAATCAATTATCAAAAAGGTCAGACAATTATTTCAAAGGTGTAAGTCAGGGAGATATCAACCCTGTCAAGCTCCTTAGTTGCCTCAGATATGTTTCTCAATGAGGATGTATCTCCTAATGAGGCTCAAAATGGAGGACTCTAACTCTAAAGGAGGCTTAAACAGCCTCATAAAGGATTAATGAAAGTCCTCGGCAAAATATATAAAAACCCCAAAGGATTCAAAAAAACAAAAAACACAAAGCAATTCAGCAAAAAAAGAAAAAGAAACCTCCAAAGTATATTAAAGCCTGTTGATTTTCCTTCACCGTGTTTGGACATAATCGACACATTTCTTCATTTGTAAAGCTCTTTTGGACTATGTGCATGGCTTCTCTTGTCCAATTACTTTGTCACTTACTTCTAGAAGCCTGGGCATAATTTCCCCCTGCTGACCAGATACAATACAGACAGTATAAGTCATTGTATTGGACAGATAACATCCAGATACTTTAGTTTTGTTGTATTGGTAATACAGCTAAATCTCCATGAACTAAATCCAACATTATATCATGCCTTTCCTGGATTGCATACAATTCAGGGTTTAGAGCATGCGCGCACAAACATTACAGCTAAAGTGATATGGTCAGTGGATCTTTTGGCCTATCGATTCCGCTTCAAAAGTGAAAATTGATCATCAAAAAATGACTATTTGATTTTCATTTTAAAAATACAGTCGGAAAATGAAGATTCACATTGTTTTCCAATGTCCCCTCAGAGAACACAAACCTTCAACAGCAAAGTCACTCTCGGTGTTAAGATGCACAAGCCTGCATTTAAATTTCACTCGGCTACTATGATAATGGAAGTTTCAAATGAGGTGAAGAGATGCAACACAAGAGCCTACTCTATGTCCTACACATGGGGGAGCATCTGTTGATTTTATGTACAATCCATCACAGGCTAGCCAACCTAGGCCTATATTTATCATGTCTGATGGTACTTTGGTCGATTGCCATTGCTTTCAACCTGCTTTTGTACAGCTTTATTCTCTTGCAAAGGAAGCTAGAAAGCCTGTAAGCATTTTCTAGCCACAACAAAAGTAGAAAGAACAGCATGGCTAGACTCTGCATTGGCTATGCAGGCCTAGTAGATTATGGGGGGCAGTTAGAGATACTGGAGAAAACCAAATAGGCTACATCTCCCCCTTCAGTGCTCCTCACAAAGCAATAGTTTTACGTTCTTTCAATCCTGTGCATCAGCACGCACCTGTGTGTGATTTGTGTGTAGGTGCACCCCTGGGTATGCTTCCTAGCTACAGCTATCGGATTGTGAGATTATTCCCTGAAAAGTGTCAGTGTATAGGCTTTCAACTGCTAAAGATCTGCCTTTAACACCCTTTGCCACTGTGTCATGGTTGTGTGAGTGTATTCTGTCTGTGATGTGGGACTGCTGGGGAGCTGCTATCTTTCATGGTGTCTTCTCACAGGGCCGCTTCTGACACGCTTGCCTCTTTCATGATAGACAGCGTGGAAGCTCACATCTGTGGACATGGGCACCTGAGTGAAAATGGACAGGTAACACACACAGCCACCATGCACATGCAAAGTTGCTGGGTGCTCCTCTCAGAACATCCTCTGTGGAGGGACATACTGTAGGTCTACATAACAGCCTACCAACTTTTCTTTCTCCATAGAAAAAGCGATTTCCCGATTTGTAATTTCTACCTAAAACCAGCGGAGGAAACAGAAAATTACATGGTTCCTGTTTCTGATTCTGCATTTTGATCATTAATGTTGTGATTGATTTTCATTTTTGAAATGAAAATAGACTGGCCAGAAGATCTGCTGAGACACTAGTGTCATGATGATGTTGCACAGTGTGATTAGACAGACACAAACGGCATCACAGCTTGGTGTGCAATGTCTGAACAAATATTATGACTGCCAGCAATCTACTATTCTATGTTTGATTTTTTGATAAATAATGGGTCAGCGTTGTGGGATGGGTTATTGATAACTCACCAGCATCATAGATTTGTTTAGGGGACAGTTGGCAATAAATATTAGATTTCTATTGGAAATGTTATTCTCAAGTGAAATCCTGTTGCCCCTGTTGGCTCAGTGCTCTGAAGGGATAAAGGTTCATGCTCAAGCTGGGCTCTGTAAAGAGCCTGCCTTGAGACACTCTCTTATGCTATAATACTCTAGGAATAAAACAGAATGACAGATTTGAAGTTATAAGATTCCATGCATGCAAGTTTTCAGTCTTATTGGACTATCTACAGTATGTTACTTAACTATGTTTAGAAGTGTCAGTTGAAACTAAATTCTAATCTACTAAAACCATGCAGCTGAAATGTGCACTGACGTCATTATAAATGCTGGTGGTTTGAACACATATTACCCACTCATCAGTGCATCAGTGATGGCTAAGTTTATACTGCAGAATGCCTGCTGTGTTAGAAACCAACAGAAATGATATCAATTGTGTCAATCTGTAGATTTAAAAGAACAACAGCAGTGCACCCTCAGCCACGGCGCAGCAATGTGCTCTGCTCTGACAGGTGTACTTTAATGCAGGACCAAACATATCGATTGCTTGTTCGTGAATGCCCTTTGTCAGCAATATTCTATTTTTACATGAGGTGGGTCACTGGCAGGAAGCCTCTCGCAGCCCAACATGGATTCTCCACGCCTCTCTTTCTCTTTAAACATCTACATTCATTTATCTATTACTGTTCACTCAAGTGAAGCGGCGCTTATTTAACTCTCAATTTATGCAACTGCCCATGTGTTCAAAATGGAAGACGCCAGCAGAAAGAAAAAAAAAAAACCATACGTGCCGCAAATCAGCCAGTAATTGTCGTATTGTGGGGGAGGTTGTTGGGATGTGTTTGCTGTGTGACACAGTCCCAGGAGGCATACCGTGTAACTGATTTCTTCTCAGCGTGACAGCTTACCTATACGTTGTGAAAGGGACACAAGGTAATGAGGCATGGTTTGCCTGCAGTCAGCAGACGATCTGATCAGCCAGCCCAAATTGAGGCTGGAATGAAAACGCATGGGTCAGTGCGATGGCAAAGGGGTCCACTTTCTTTTAGCGTTCGAAGCAAGTTATTTCAGTGACATTTTAAAAGACGGCTACGTTAACAGCGAGAGACAGCATGGAGAGGATGTCCGCTGTGGTCCATTCAGAGGCAACAGCGGGACAAATAGAGACATTTGTACCCCTCAAAAGGTCACTCTATTATTTTGGTGCATGCTACTTGGCCAAGTCATTTTCGCTCCTCATACCACTGAGCAAGTATAAACAAAAAGAAATATTGCACCTGCTGGTCTGATCCATAGGAAATCACTAGTGCCGTGGCACTCTGCAAAGGGCATGTGCATTTGCTACTCCACTGAGAGCTCTTTGTCAGGCCTTTGGTTCTGCGAGACCAAATGTCTTTGCTATGCTGCCCCAGCAAACAGCAAGCCCTCTACACTACAGGACCTGATATTACATTAGTAACACTGAGTAACGCCACAATCACTTAAATATGCAAGTTGGGACTAATCCACAACGCACGTTAATTAAATCTGAAGGCCGTGTTCGCACCTGACACCCCTATTCAGGCCTAACAGAATTTTGGGATGCGAAAACACACTATACTTCATCGGAGCACGGGGTGAAATTTCTCTTTATGACATACCCCCCCTACACACACACACACACACGCCCCCCCGTTTCTTTGAGTCAGGAACGCTCTCTTTTGTTCTTGGTGTCTAGGACCAGATGTGGCCCCTTCTATAAATCTAATAGAGATGTGTGTAAGCGCCGGGGGCTGAGCAGTGTGTGTGTGCACGGGTGTGGTGGTGGCGGCTGTCACCACCCTCATCTATTGAGGGAGCGTGTGTGCTCTTGGGTACCTTTTTAGCAGGCGCCATGCGTCAGCTGTGTCAGTGGTTAATCCCTCCACTCCTCCCCTGCCCCCTCCCATAGGGAATCCCCCCTCCCTTCCTTGTTCTACCCTGCCATGACAGATGGGACTTTTTTTCCAGCATACTAATCATGGCAATTGGAGGATTCCAAAGCCTTGTTTTCTCTCTCTCTCTCTCTCTCTCTCACTTTGTTTCTGATCACATAGCCTGTGGGGAATTTTGGGGCAGGCTGATGATGCAAGCAGTGACCATGGAGCAGAGTCAAGAAATAGATACCTTTTCCACAGCAAGGCAGAGATGAGGGGAAAGACTTTTAATGACTTTCTCAGAGGAAGAGAGACAGGAATACACATTCTATCATCCCCCTTCAACAGCTTATAAGATGTTAAAAGCACAGCGATATCGCTATGCCGCATGGATCTACCTTGTAATGTAACCTGTGAAAATAGACAGCTGCATTTTGAAAAATAAAATTTCAAACTCAAAGGTATGCCAGTTTAAAAAGTTCCAACTCTAACTAAAAATATGCCATTTCATTCATGTACAAAATCAGTGGAACTGCAATAGCATCAGATGCTAATGTTTGCATCTATTGAAAGAAGCAACAAATACTTACTATCTTGAAAATAAGACGATTTAAAATAATGCAATAAAATTAGACAAGTCTATGAGGACAGTGGGGGAACGTTAGCGATGGAGAATGAAAAAGAGAGACTTCTAATTATGGCGAGAGATCATTACACATCCCACTCCTAGCCTACATAGCAAACACACAGCCCCAAGTCTGAGAGCTGCCACTGCGCCTCTGCTGAGACTGAGTCTCCAAAGACAACCCACCGAGCTTTCGAGTCAGCCAGAACTCAGCTACTGTTTCCTGGAGTCACAAAGACAACGCTTGTTATTCATCATTGGCCCAGAAAGAGTGTCAACCCCAAAACATAGCTTATACTTCCTAAAAGTCAAACTGCAATCTCAGGGATCGAATACTCCTGGGCCTTTGCCTGTGAGACATGCATTTAAGCCTCTCACTAGAAGTGATGCCTCAAGTGAACTCACGGATCCTGCCTCTCCTCAGCTGTTCTGAAATATGATACTCTTGCTGAAGGTTTTGATATCACTGATTTGTGTGATTTAAGATTTATAATATGCTATTAAATAGCATGGCAGAGGCAAAATGTCAGATACTGTATAACACATCAAACATTCAAATATCTTAGTTCCCATATGACAACTTGAATATAGTCAGGCAAAGACATTAACATAGAGCATATTTTCAGCTCTTATGCAATAATAATGAGAGCAAATATGACAAAATGAGACATTTAGAATAACACAAGAAAAAGAACTTCCTTAAATTATGAATAAAACATTGTGAAAATGTTCTTCAACATTTCTCCTCACACGGAAAGGTTAAACAAACCCCAACAAATGGTCTTTTATTACTTTAATCAGCACCCAAAAGATTGATTGTAGATTAAACATTATGATGATTATGATGTATATAGCATAACCAATGTTACAGTATATACTGTACATAACCATATGTTCTCATTCAGTCAAGTTTACTCAATGCTAACCAGTGGGAACACTTATACTGTATCCCTCATTGTGACTAAGGCCATTAGCATCAACAAAGAATAGCATATGCATTTGTCTTGGTGAAATACAGTAGGTCATTAGACACAAATTCACACACAAATCCTGAGAATAAACCCAATAGCATTGGCAGTGAATAGATAATTTAAGCAGCACAAAGTGCAGTCTAAAAGTTTTTTTTTTTGCACTGGCAAATGGCAGGTTCTCACTCATGTCCATTACGTAGTAAGTCATCGGTAGTTCGGCGAATGCGCAGTGACGCAGTGAGGAATATCAGCGGGCTGAGGCTCTCACATCTGCATATGGCTGTAGGCCAACAGCAGGGCCCTCCATCACATCTGCTATGGCAATGAACAAGGCATTTATACAATAGAAGTAGAGTCCTGGCAAGTGCACAGGGATACTGGAGAGTTATCAGCAGGAGTGAGGCTTTCATGTGTGCGTAGCAATGGCAATAGCAACAAAACCAATGGCAGGGTCCTCTAGCTCACCACTTTGACAATGACACAATTCAATGACACAGTACGGTGTGTGCTGACATTGGGATATCAGGGCAAGGCTCTCACCTCTGCATATGGCAACTGAGCCAATAGCGAAGTCTTCTAACACGACCGCTCTGGCGAGGAGACAGTCAACGATACAGCACAAGCAGAGTTTGACAAGTGTGTAGTGCCATAGGGAGGCTATCATCGCGGGTGGGGCTCTCGTGTCCACATGTAACAATGAGACAAGTCAATGACATAACACAAGCAGAGAGAACAGGCATACCCATGAGCACATACATCCAACTCAGAAGTCAATGTCAATGTTGTAGCTCGCTACCACTGGGATCAAACTTATGTAGCCGACAACGTTCCACAGGCTTAAGCACAGACAAGCGCACGTTGACCAGTTGTAGTCCTCAGTGAACGCTCTCACGGGCGCAAAGCTGAGAGCACAGAGCAGGACTTACTGTAAAGGTGATATCCAGATTGGACAAGCAGATGGAGGTATCACCTGGGGCCCCGTTCGCCCCGTTCCATCGAAACTTCTTTCCATGCCGATCAAGAGGCAACCAGGCCCCCGAGCTGTGCGGGCATTCAAGCATTCAGGCGGGGGGGGGGGGGGGGGGGGGGGGGGTTACACCTGAGGCTTCATACGCCAGAGTGATGGCCTCGACCAGCCAGTGGGAGAGCCTTTGTTTTGGTAGTGCACAGCCAGTTGCCTGGGCCCCATGGCACACAAGCAGCTGTTCAGTCCTGCAGAGGAGGCATTTCCGATCAGTGTAAGCACAGAGCCCTCTCACCGGGCAGATTATGTAGCCATTCCTCTCTGCCTGCTGAACATCGGGCTGAAAAGTACTGTAGCTAGCCGTCATAGCTCCATCTCACTCAGGGGGTCACAGGGGGAGCCGCAAGAGGCCGCGCGGTGGGACTCTGCTCAGGTGACGTGTGGGAGGTGCTTCATGCAAACCGAACCTGATTAGGGCCAGGCAGGTGGGACCACGGCCTACCGAACGGGCCTGGTATGTGATGGCTATCACACTCTGACCTAGGTCTCATTTCATGTGGGAGGTGCTTCATTGCGAACCGAAACCAGAGTCGAGCGGGGGAGGAGTTTGCGGGCTACTGCTAGGTATTTTAGGGATAATACACTCAGGGTTAGGAGGGCTGTCCTGCGCCAGTGCTGGAGGGGAGCAGCCTGGGGTATATCTGCCGCCTTCAAAAGGGTTCTTTTTTTCGACGGGATAAGCCGCTGCAAAGCTCGTGGGGGTGACTCCTGTCCTGTGATCTTGAGCACAAATGTGAGCAGGATCAAAGGCAATTCTTTGCAGGTTTGAGATGCTCTAGGCGCTGAAGAATTTAAAGAGGAACAACATTTCGCAGACACGGCCTTATATAGGATAAGGCATGCAAACATATTCCCCGAAGATGAGTGATTGGAGATGGATGACGTCATCGGAGATGGACTTCCCATTGGTTAACCTTGCGTGAATTCGACTGAAAGAGAACTTGTTTCACTAAAAATGTCTTGGTCTTAACTTTTTAATAGCAAGCCTGCATCAACCTGAAACACACTGCTGCCTGCCAACTTTCCTACCCCCAATGACACGCCCACATAGCATATCTTGTGGAAGTGCCTTGCATAACGTTTCAGTTCCGACTGAACTATTCATCTTGTGCCCACAACCTCTGAAGTGAGGCAGAACTTTGTACAGAGCAATGTTTAGAGGCGTGCTTCCTTAATCAAAAAACCTTTCCCATACCCACGGAGAGAACAGGCACAGGAGTATTTCAAGTCACTGTTAGTGTGTGAAGTCAAATGTTTGCCTTTCAAAAAAAAGATTTATTTTAGCGTTACAGCATTTATAAACAGTTTATCAAGCTCATACATCTGAAGAGAAAGTGTCTTAGCATGTATAGTGAGGCAATACATAGACCTGAATGGGCTTGAGGTACATTAAAAAAAATTGCTGGATGTATGTATGTATCAATGCTAATTGCCACCAGCAATGACACACAGTGACATGAACTTTCTTAGCATATATGGTTAAAATGTAACCATACACATGATGTTCAGAGTTTATAGAGAAATTAGAGTACCTGGAGGAAAGTTTTTGCTACTTTTCCTATAATGACAGTGATGGGAGATGTTGTAACACAATCTTGGAATCTCGTAACATAATTGTCATTATTACAGTAAATCACTTAAGCATGTGTTGATAATGTATTATGCCAATACCATACCAGAATAATGCAGACACTATTTCATTGCTGTACAGTGCAAGCATAGGTCAAGTAAGCCTGCTGGCTTGATAAAGTTACTGGGCCTCTTCATAACAAGTCTTTTTATGAAGACAAACATTTGCCACCACTCTCAATGACGCTGGTATTTTGTAAAGAAATAGTGTAATAGAATACATTTTGACTTCCAGAAAGGAATGGTTTATTCAAATGTGGTAACATAAACATTATAAATGTGCACTAGTACACTAGGCCTAATTGCCAGAAATGACACGTTTCACTAATAATCTTTGCAACACACAGGCATCGGTGACAAAATCGCCAAAGCAAGTCTTCACAGAACATCAGCCTCATTAATGTACACCATTTGAAATGCCCAACTCGTCAAAATCCTCAGAGACAAAAAGGAATAAAAAGGACATTTGTTTGCATGAATATTACATTTTTTCTCCTCGTTCAGAGTAAATTATTTAGCAGGATGCACTCAGGAAAGAAGTCTCTCAGAGGCACTTCATCGCTATGTATCCCTCAAACCATCAAGGTTCCCTCGTCCTAATGAACAAAGCGACAAAACAACCCATTGCAGGGATGAACCGAGCATATAGGCAAGGAACACAAACACAAGAGCCCATGCATGTTTAGAGTAGGCTAGTCTTCCTCCATTTTGGGGTGACTGGAAGAGTAAACAGGGGTGACATGACAGCCCCTGGCACATTTCACAGTGCACTTGAAGGGGAAAAAATGGTATAATAGAGGAATTCCCTTCTGCATGTTCCTGCAAGGGCCTCCATGGGAGACTTCAACAGATGGTCATAAACCACAGTTGCTAAGCGACTGGTCATCAAACAATCCCCAAGCCTGCTTCAGGAGCCACTGCTTGGGTGCACCTAAATGATTTATCTGGATATGATATATATGTGATAATTTCATTTTCGGGCTTTGTATGTTTTGCTTTCCTTTGTTGGCCAAGAACGGGACTGGGATGATTAAACTGGCCGTCTGGCAACAGGAAAGAAGCTATTGTCTAGATGCTAAGTGAAAGTGAATTTAAAATTGGTTTACAGGGGTAAGGACTGAGGTAAGATCTTTCAAATGCCTTTCAATTTAGTCCAATTTAGTCCAATTTTAGTTTTCCTTTAATTTGATGATTCCTGTAATTTAGGGATGTGGGACAAGTATAGCCAGATGAGAACAATGCATGTAACTCACATTATTCCAACAAAACAAACAAGCTATTAATACACTGTACTCAGGCAGCCTGACATTAAAAGTGTGAAATAATTGTGCAAGGAATTATTATTATTATTCTCACTTCAGACTGCGGTTTTATTGGCCATCTGGAAATACCCCAGGAGAGTGTATTGGCGAGACACTCCGAACCACCTGTGTGTGGGCTCTGTTATGATTTGACAATGTGAGAAGACGTGAATTCGTGCACAGTTAGAGGCATAGTTTCTGTACTGAAAGCTGCATCAGTCTGTCTCATTGCTACCCTGTCCTGTCAGGCTGTGTGAAATGTGTTCCAGGCGGTGAATTCACATATGGGCATGAGGGAGAACAGGCAACGGAGGAGGAAAGGCAGGAAGGAGATGTGCAAATCAGGGTGTAGCTACTGTAAGAGGGGGTGGCTGCAATGCTCTTTCATCTAAAAATAAACATAAAATGGTGTTCCTCGGCGTTCCCCCCCTTTTTTTTTCTCATGCCTTCCAAGTCTTGCCGACAAATGATTCACTCCAGGGAGGATGGAGATGATGCAGGAAAACACAAACACCTCTACTTGCTCTACCCTCACACCCCGGGGACCCTTAGGAGAAATAAGGAGAGATAAGAATAGATTGAGAAGAAAAATAGAGTGTTTTGAGATCTTAGTGTTGAACTTGTATTGGACATGGGCTAAGACAACAGGAGGGCTATTTCACGGATACCGATTCTTATTCTTGTCTTGCCTTATTTCTCCTAATCTTCTCTTAAGAGAAACAGGCTGGATCTTATTTCAATTGTTGTTTTCCTCCAGGGCAAATAAAGTAATCGATAGAAGCCTCTTCATGCTGCCAATAATAATGCTAAAACAATATTAAAAACTCAATCCAGCTAATAATGATAATAATAATAACATATTACTAGCCTACTACTACTAATACTACTAATAATAATACTATACTAGCCTACTGTAATGACAACGATGAAGAACAATATCATCAGGGGTCACTTTTAGAGCAATTTTGTAACTTCACTCAATTTGGTATGCTAATAAACATGCAAAATTCCTAATAGACTTTCCTTGTTGTTTACTATTGTGGACACTCATATTGTTACAGGAAAGCTATAGTTTTCGTAATTGCTATTAGCAGAGTTGAGGGCTCATAAAGCAAGAGTTTGGTATTTTTCAACCTAAGAGAAAACCCAGTCAGGTTCATCACCAAATGTAATAGACACTACTTTCAATGAACATGATGCTTCAATCAGAAACATTTCCCTGTTTGGTGTTCCCAGGGGACCCAGACTCTTAAATGTAGATCACATATGTCCTTCCCATTAGCTGCCTTGTTTAGTGGTCATGGGGACAAAACAGAGAACAGTTTTAAGATCACCAATACAGTATGACTGTCATATATGAGCTAGAAAATGAGCAAACAGCTCAGTGGTGCCAATGTTGTAGTTGGTGGAGTTGTAAAGCTAAAGGCAGGTTGGCTCTAGCCTGGACACATTCCAGACACATTTCATTTTGGGAAGACAGTCTGGCCTCTCATGACACCTCCAACTCTAGCATCATAACGGGCATAAACTTTGAACTAACTCTGAAATAATCGGTCCAGCCCAACCACATTGATCAGGGATTCCGAACTTTACTTCCTATAAACTATAACGTCATCTCCTGCATCGCTGTTATGTTTGTCCTACTCTGTTTATTGCAAGAGATGTGCAAGGCATGATGTAATTCCGGACGTATTGTTGTACTAAGTGAACTGCCGAGTAAACACATGTTAAGTTGAGCTGCATGTCTCCAGTGATTTCTAGCTTGATGAACTGTGTCAACATTTTCCCCTCCATATATAACAATCGCTGATTGGCCCATCATCCTTCTGCCCAAGGGAAACATTAGTGTTGTTGATGTGTGCCAGAATTAGCCTGATGTAGCCAACTCAATTCTCTTCAGAATTGACAAAATTCTAAGTCTGGAACAGGAGCATTGAGGTGTGATTATGGGAGTGTTTCAACCAATAGGCCTACAGGGGAAAAATGCCTTTCCACACAGTTGGGTAGACCTAACCAATCAGAGAAATGAAATCGCCTACCTTGAATCCTGTAGGAAGAAGAGCCAATAACATCCCTCTTCTTGACAAATGCCTTAATCGTTGTTTTCTATTATTGCGCTGTCAAAATCTTGTAGGCTACAACAGCGTCTAGCGTCTTCTCTAGCGACAAGCTTTTTCCTGGAAGCAAACTCAACCAAAAATGCACTCAGGTGAATGAATAGGCACCGTGGTTCACCTGCATAGTTGCCCAGATAATTTGATTGGTTGTCAATGGAGCAATACCCGACTGAATTTACTGTTTATTTTGTGGATGTGATTCATTCAGGCTGGCTTCCAGACTATGCCAGACTAGTATCTCACTGGGAGGAGATGGGTTAGCTCTGCATATTTAGACAAAGTTGTTTATGTTATACCTTCTTCTAGAGCGCTATATACACATTGTTTCATCATGTCCTTATCTTTTGAGTTTGCCAAAGCAGAGGCAAGAAATGAATGCTAGTGGGAAATTGGAATGCAAGCATAGAAAGACTAATAATTATTACAGGACTATCAAATACTGTAAACCATGGAGTTACTGTACATCACTGAGTTTAGGCCATATCTTACATGATTGTATAATATGTAGGCTTCCGTTTTGTTTTTCTATTCACAAATTCTACAATTCTAATAGCAATTGCAGCCTTCTGATTGTTCAATATTAAAAGATTGAGTCTAGTATGGTGATAGCCAGACTACTAGTCCACTGAAATACAGGCAAAACCTTGAGTATAACCTTTGACCCTTCAACATATCATTAATGAAAGCCCATAGCTAAGCAAATTGTCAGCCACCTGAAAGCTTGTGAGAAAAGAAATTTAGGGCTGCTAATTTATTTATATTGACTAGTTGATGAGGTTCATGAATATTTGCAACACAGGCACAGTTGTAAGATAAAAGCAATCTCACTATTTTAGAATAGTTCCGGAGTGTCTATTTGCACCCCTGGTACAAATAGCCTTGGCCACACAGCTGAGCTATTTACACCCTGTGACGTAACAACAAAAACATGTTGCTCGCGTGCTAACCCTGGCAGGACTATCTTGGCAGGAGATGGCCTACCTAAGTCCTAAAGCTAACCATTTAGGATTATTAAAACAATATTTTAGATGGGAAAGTGATGCTAAACTTCCATAAACTGTGTTCAGTGAACAGGTAAAACTGTCCGTTTGTAAGCCAAATCAATACGATCGGGATGGATTTTGGGTGTAGTGTAGCGGAGATGTGATCAGGATGCCACTCCATGATCCAAGGTTCGACTTTCAGTTGAAGTGTTGCCTACATTTTTTGCATGCCAACTTACAAACGACTCTCTCTTTTCTTAGATGACGTTACCTCGCGGCAAATAAGAGTGTGTGCTTTTTGAACCTGTCAAAGATTGACTAGTTTTATTTCAGTTATGAGTACAGTTTTTTTCTTTATTTTTATTATTTCTTTATTAAAGTTTTGTTCTTTTATACACACAACAACCCCAATCCCAAGGCACAAACTGAGATGATAAAAAAAAGTCTTCCCTAAAAGCATCTTCTCTAGTAAAAAAAACCCCCAATAAACCAAATGTATGTTCCAAGACATACCGTACATAGGCTACTATGTCATACTGATCGGTGTCTAAACCAGTTATGAGTTTAATAGTAATGTTCATAATTTGCACCCAGGTGCAAATAGCATCTGCCGAATAGTTCAGACAAAGGACCTTACTCAGATAGCTAGCACATGTTAGCTCCACGTTTACCCAACGGCATTGCAAGTAAAATCAGTCGCTTTGCGCACAACGTTATTTTGAGAAAATCAACAATAACAAACTTCCGGGTTAAAATATTAAATTTTCACGTTTTCGCATAAATCGACAGTAGGCCTATACAGTCTACAGTTTCATATCGTGAACGCAATTCACAGAAAAACATTTGCCAACCAATACCAACGTTGGGCGTGTGCTTGACTACATGTAGAACATGTCTAAATAGGTAGCAAACATTGCAGTGTCACGCTTTTGAGATTTATAAAATAAAAATTGATAATGATGTTCTTGTTTCAGTGATATCTGCAGCTGTAGGAAGTAAAGTTGCTAACTCAGGTAGCTAATTCCATTTATCTTCTCTTCTTCTATATCTATCTGCTAGTGCAAGGGCATGCAGGAAATGTGACATTAACTACATTAGCTACATATTTGTGTTTGTCAGCAGTTTGGGGTAGGCTATAGGCTAATGAGATGGTTAATGACATCCCTTGCTTATTAAATTAACCTCATTTGAACTTGAGTTATTCCATACTTAGGCCTACGTTTAAAGCATGCTGCTACATTATTTTGGGGGCGGCGGTGGTGCAGGAGATAGAGGAGTCGTAGGACCAGTCCTTCCTTGAGCAAGACACTGAATCCCAAACTGTTTCTGATGTGCAGGTACCCTGGATGGCAGCCTCATTCTTCGGGGTGTGAATGGTTGAATCTGAAGCATGAGATTATAAAGTGCTCGGAGTTGAAAAGCACTACATCAATATCATTCATTTAGGCTACCATGTTTTTTTTTTTTAGCTTGTTGAGGAATGGCCATTTGCTTAGGGCAGTCACAAATCTCCTGGCACAGCAGTTTTGAGATAGACAGAGACCTCAACCCTAACATGTAGAATATTTCTCCTATTACTGCTCACTAAATTACTGCAGTACCTGTATTGATATGTAGGTGGCATGTTGAAATGTAAAGCATTTGTGATTAGGAAGGGGAAAAAAAGATGTGCCATTGTGGTGTCACTGGCCTTACGCTCCATTAAGCTGCTTGAAACAACAAGCACACTTGTCAGGTACTGCCCTCTGAGACATCAAACAAGTAACCCACCAGTAACCTCATGACACATCCTGTTACGAGATAAACAACTGTGACAGTGACAAATATTCCCTACCCCTGACACGCACGCACACACGCGCACACACACACACACACACACACACACTTGCATACAGAGGGGGTAGTGCCGTTGAGGAAATATAAAGACAGTCAAATTGTCTTCATACAAGCATGTTCAGCACATGGGCACACAATCAGGCATTCAGTGAGTGAACTTGACTTGGCACTTCTGAAAGGGAAAAAACGTTGTTTTAACGAGACAGAAGGATATGTGTGTGGGGGGAAGGGGAGGGGGGGAGGGGGTTGAGTGGGCTGGGGTATTTGTGTACCCTTTATTCAAGACCTCTCTCATGAAAAGCAAAAATAAATCCACACTCAGAACCCAGCCAGTCTGGGAGTGCTTTAGCTGGAGGCATTCCTGATTGAGAATGCCGGATTTCAGAGCAAAAGTCAAATCTTTGGAGACCCGATGTGTGTGCATGGTACACACTCCACATCTCCCAGATTCAAACAGGTTTTACTTTTGCAATAAACACTCTGACTTACCTGTGCAACTCAACAAAGGAGTAATAGATTTAGCACTCACTTGGGACATATCCTAAAGAGGCAGCATGTTATGAGGAGACTGGCCAAATTCTAAAATTGCGAGAGTGTTTCTTTGTTTCCTAAACAGCTGTTGTTTTTTTATGCAAGTGGAAAGCAGCAATCAGGAAAAACTGTAGACAATAGCAAGACAGTAATGAGGTCCCACATCAATGATAATTAGGGTGATTATCAAAGCTATGGTAATGAAGAGAAACACAATGAAAATGGTGCCAAGTATGGTGGAGAAAGTTGTGTAAGTAATGACGACAAAGAAAACCACAAAGACACAACAAAACACCAGTTACATTATTAAACTATTAACCCTTTCAAAATATATACATACAATCTTTTGATTAATATGCTATAAGTGCCCATTCATTTAGATTCAGAACTCCTTAATTTCCTTGTAATTTCCTCATAAACTGTTAATTACCCTTATTTATCCTTAAATTACTGCCTAAAGAAATCGTTGAAGTCATTATTCAGGCACTTCAGTGCATGGTTCCATAGAGGAAAATGAAGGCTCTAAGTTGACTTTACTCAATAAACTAAATAAAAATGAATTGTTAGCGGTGTTAAGAAATCAAGCTATACAATGGGTGTTGGCATGCATACACATGAGACCATATTACACACACACTCACACACACACACACACACACACACACACACACACACACACGCACAAACACACACCTGTGTGTGCAGAAGAGAAATCTAGTTGGTTATACTGTACGTGTGAAAGTATGGATGCGTGGGTGACTTTTAAGTCCCCCGGGCTTATTAGTGGGATCTATAAGACAGGTCGATAAGACCTCCAGCCCACCAGTGTCCCTATGAACCCCCTTACCCTTCATTTGCAGTCCCGACGCCCAGGTTCACCAGGCTAATCAGCCCAGGCCCCTCCCGTAGCGTGGTAATCAGGCTGGGGGTGGCGCTGGCCAAGAGAATGGCGTCAGCACCGAAGCCACCAGCTCTCGCCCCCCCTGACCCCGCACCACCACTGCACACTTTCACAGGCTAGATCTGGAACATCAGAGCCTCGTTTTAGTACTTTAGAATGTTGGGTAATAGATGCTAGGGCCCAAAAGGGAAAAAATGAAAGGTAAAAATGCTTTTGAGCATTTTGGAGAGTGTTTATCTTTCTCAACCCCTCTCTCTCTCTCTCTCTCTCTCTCTGGTGTGTGTGTGTGCGTGTGCGTGTGTGTGTTTGTGTGTGTGTGTGTGTGTATAGGTAGGCTGAGATTTCTTCACGGCTTCATGCATCACTGAACATATTAATGTGTGGGCAAATCTAATCCAGTCCATCCAACTCTCCCAGGTACTCACAATAATATTAGTGCTATCAGCCCGTCAGATCTCTGAAGCGAACCTTACCTCTCACACACAAGATCAGAATATATAAGACAAAACAAAGGGAGAAAGAAGGATCTCATTCATGCTTAGTAAACTAAAGAGAAAAGCATATACTGCATTTAACACAATATGGATTTCAATTTGGGACAGTGAAGTTAACACAGCACATGAAAATTGCTAGCCTCGCTGCAATAAAACTGCAGGCAACATGCCAGTCCCCTAATGTATGCAGAAGAGAACAGGCTTATGAAAGATTAATGTGTGAACCCCTCCATATGAATATTTGAGAGGGGGAAGTCTGTTTAATACATGATCAGTACGCTGCAAAGCTTCCTGTACATGTCACTCTCTCCCCCGCATCCTTGAAGCAGTAAGCAAGGCCTATACCATTTATTATTTCATTCCACGCTGGAGTGACACAGCATTATGAGCTGCCTGCCAGTGTCTGCCTTTTGCCTTTGCTCTTAACATATTTATTTGGAGAGCAACCATCTCCGATATCGGCAGTTCACTGAGAACATTGTGACACTTAATAGTGTTTCAAAAGGAGGGAGAAACTCACTAATTCAACATGTTTAAGTTTTTATAAAAACATGCTTGTCGCCTAGTGATCTCTCACCTGTTGGCATCCACAAGAGAAATTCTTGACCTTGGCGAACAAGACTAGTCAAACAATCTCTGTTGCTATGTTACAGTGAGAGTCTGTGGGCCACAGTGCTACCACGATGAACTATTTTTTAAAAAAATGTCACACAGAGTCTAATAGCAAACTAAGATTTCTTCTATATTTGATCAGGTAGGGCAGTCTGCTTTTTGACCAAGGTATAATAGCCTTGAAGACTTATACTGTTCTTAACTGCAGAAAATGTCCATAATCCACATGGATGGCCAGAGAATGTCCATAATCCACATGGATGGAGAATGTCCATAATCCACATGGATGGACTGTTTTTCTTCAACCAGTATACTCTACTATTAGGGATCTCACCATGTGCTTCATTCTGAAAATATGTACGAAATGAAAAGGTAGAATGATTGACACATCACTGAGGCGGGCCAAATAGCCTGTCCAGTCTTTGTGTGAGTCCTGTCTGCTCTACATGGAGGCATTGGGGGCAGTATCTCTGCATTTCAGAGGTCAGCCTCAGGCTTCGCACCGGTTCCCACACCTCCCTGGTTCCCGAGCACTCTCCCCCTGTGCTGCCCTTCTGTTTGGGGCCATGCTGTGGCTAATGTTCAAGCCTGAACCACAGGGGGTCTCCTCTGTTGCTTTGGTGGTGGGTGGTTAGGGGAGTGTTAGACACGGCAACAACATCTTTTCAGTGCTATCGCAATTTCCCGAAAGATGATGCACTATTTTCTTACTGGCCACACATGATAGAAATCGTCAGTAGCAAAAATGATGTTCTCACATCATGGCTGACAATGACCTGTTTTTATTCATGACCAATTTTTGCTCGGTTACTGCCATCCATCCATGCGAGAATTGTTTCACACAAGTGCACACAAGAGAAGATGAACAGTTCAGAGAAGGTCTGTCTGCTCATTAAAATGTTTTTAAAATTGTTGAGATCACTGCAATTGTGTTCAGAATGGGTTTGGTGTGTATACATCTCCAGGAATATAACTGGGATTTGTTTATCATACCTTATCACACCAAGCTGCGAAGTAATAATTGGTACATCCTCTTCAACCTCGAACAAAAACGTGTTAATTAAGGAGTAGCCCATTCTATGTAACAAGAGGCATCTAGAGGATTACCACACACTTCTGTCGCTCAAGAAAAAAACTATTAAAAGTGTTCATTCTTTAATAGCTCATTATAACCAATGAGATATGGAAGAAACAACACAACTAAGGTATACTAAAACATCTGTGCCAAAAAAATATTTCATTTGTATACAGTGCCAGGTCATTTGCTAATTGGGATATCATAATAAGTGTCTCTTGCTGGACACCACTGTGATAAGCTATGGGACACCATGACAATCAATTATGTAAGAACCCAGGCAGAAATCTCATCTCACAGAACTGAAACTTCTGGCTGGGTGATTTCATTTTTTTTTTTTTTTTTTTTTTTTAAATCACAGTTTAATTATTCATTCAGGGCATAGTGGGCAGCTCTTGACATCCCATAAATCTAACTCTAAATTGTTCTGTGACTGACGGCCGGAGAGCGGATCAATGGATTAATTTCTATGAGACGGGTGTTCTTGTGTGCCGCAGTCGTGTCTGCACATGCACAGGGCAGGATTATGAACGCCGGAGCTGGGGGCTCGCTCGTGTCTGGCGGCTGCCAAGGAGCCGGCCTGAAAGGGCTAAGATGATGACAAATGGAGAGGTCCGGGGCGGAGCGCGCTCCCCACACCAACTCAATCATACTGAATAAACACGCAAGCGCCACACAGCGCTAAAGAAAGCCTTTTCTCCACTGCACTGGGCTCTCTGACGTCACCAGCAAACACTGGACAGGTGTGCATGCGTGTGTGTGTGTGTGTGTGTGTGTGTGAGAGAGAGAGAGAGAGAGAGAGAGAGAGGGAAGGAGAGAGAGAGAGAGAATGAGACAGTTCTGGTGTTTGTGTGTGTGTGTGTGTGTTTGTGTGTGAGTGGGCAATAGTGCTTGAATGAGCTCTTAGTGGCTCTCCAGAAATTCTGATTTATGTGCAAGGAGCTTTCGTAAAATTGTACGCCCAGTTGATTACAAATACTGAAAGCGCTGATGTTTACCTTATTTTGTCATATTTTTGAATTGTTCTCCATTTCAAAGAAAAAAAAAAACATTCATTTGCATCAGGATTATTAAAAAAAAGGACATAAGTGCCAATAATTTGTGCTTGCTCTTTAAAAAATGCATTATAACAAATGTCACAGAATCCATGTTTGGAAGAGGCCAATAAGTTGCCTGTCGGTGGCAGGAAAATGAAAATAAAAAATTCAATATGAGGTGATATAATTTCATTTGCCACAAAGAAGCGCTGATGTGCATTCATATTAAAGTGCTCTCATTTCCTTAGTTAGGTTAAATGCACACACACTCCACACGCCCACCTCCTCCCAGCCCCCAGCCCCACACCCCTCGAAGCCGAAATGGGCAGAATTAAGATTCCCCCTCATCTTCATAACAAGTGATGAATAATGCAGAGTGGGAGTGAGAGGAGAGGAGAGGGGGGGGGGCAGGGAGGGAGGGAGGGAGGGAGGGGTGCGGTCTCTCCCACTGGGCAGAGAGGGGCTAGATTAAAAAAACACACAGCTGTCAGAGGAGGCATCAGGAGGTGGCCGGGCTGCCTCTGAGCACCACCTGAGATGCACAGCCATCGGGGGGGAAGGTCAGCTCTTCTCCGGAGGCACGGGCCAAGGGGGGGGGGGCTTCATGTACAGCAGACAGTGGGTTTAACGTCTCCAGTGGACCTGAACCAGGTCTTGGGTGTGGCTTTTAGGAGCTCTCTCTCTCTCTCTCTCTCTCTCTCTCTCTCTCTCTCTCTCTCTCTCTCTCTCTCTCTCTCTCTCTCTCGCTAGTGCTGTGCATCCATGTGTATATGTATAAAGGGTTTGACTGACAAAGGCTGAAGAGAAACAAGACATCTGATGGTATGCCCCTGAACTCTCTCTCTCTCTCTCTCTCTCTCTCTCTCTCTCGCTAGCGCTGTGCATCCATGTGTATATGCATAGGTATAAGGGGTCTGAATGACAAAGGCTGAAGAGAAACAAGACATCCAATGGTATATCCCCTGAACTGCTCCACTGGATGAAGCACCTGCTAGCATTTAGTGGTTACTGTTATAAACACATCCAGAAGCATTCACAACAGCCACATCCGCATATAAACCATCACAGATGGAGGCTGCCAGTTGCATTGTCTCATTCAGCCAGAAATAATTGCTCATGTAAGGTTATGTAAACATCCACAGACCCAGCCAACCTTTGCATTGGAAAGTGTCTCTCACTTAAAGCTAAATTATTTTTCATGATATTTGTTTTTAGCTAGATGAATCATTGACGATGCAGAAGCCAGCGCCAAGTCATGAGAATTGTGTGCTCCCAGCTCCCTCCTTGAGACCAACGCCATCACGGCTTCTTTTGTTCCGCCTTGTCTCATATTAAACACCCTGATTTTAAATATTTAATATACGAGGTTGTCCGTGGCAACTGACATTGGATGAATTAAACTTCTCAGTCATGGTAACCATCGATGACCTTGACAGGTCAGCTCTGAAATGAGATTTCCCAGTTCCCCTGATATTTTAGATTAGAACTGCACGCCACGACTTACGCTGCATTTATCACTCATTCAAATGAAGGCCGTCCGCACAGGGCCCCTGGATCTTAGTATGTGATTTGTCTGCCAAGTGACAAAAAAAAATTACATCACATTAACGCCAAAACAAAATGCAGCTCTTTGTTTTGGCTGTATTTCTGCAGAAGTCACACAATGCTGTGGCCATATTGATTTTGTCTGAAACAAAGCCTGGCATACGGAAATGTTTGTACATTTGTCCCTTAAAAGCAGCAGTGACTAGGGCTGGCAGTATGGATCGCTCGCTGCTGCACCGTGTTCTTGTTGTGACATTCATGGGCGGTGATTCACACATGCCGCCTCACCTCCAGCCCCCCCCCCCCCCCCTTTTCCCGCTGTTCGCCAGCCACGCACACACACCTTCCCATTTACGGTTGAGCGTAAATAATTCACCACACTGTGTGGGAGCGTGCACGCACATGCATGCGTACGAAAGAATATCTGCACCTCCCCAGTCGGCAGCATCAGGAGACGGCCCCCCAAACAAGTCAGGGAAGAGGAATATCAAAATCCAAACATTCAACAGTTCTCTACGCGAAAAAGTTCCTCGGAGAAATTGCCTTGACATTTATATTGTATAATTGTCCGTTTTTATTCCAAGGCTAAGTGAAGATGTATTCCGATACTGGGAGGGTACCAGTAGACCTGCAACGGTGAGATTGATATGCAGTATTGACCCCATACTAATATGTGCCCGGCCCAGAACCCAGGAATTCATTTACACCTGTTTAACTTACCACCATTCAACTGTCAGTGAACCTTACACTATGTAGCCACCCCCCCTTTGGTCCATGTTCAGCACACTGGGTATATCCATTAGCGCTGTGGGGGCACCAGAAGTGTCAATGATATATATAGTGCAGCTGTTCCGGCAAGCATGCACTGCCAATGTCAGAGACTGAATTCCTTTTATTATAAGTTAAAGTGGCATCAAAAGGAGTTTGCAGCCATGATTCAGAGGTAAATGAACTACACGGCAATGTTAAAAGAAAATAAGGAGCACATTGGTTATGCACTTCCATTTTGCTTTATGCAAACACATTATTGCTTTTTTGGAGCATCGTGTTTGCCATCGAATGGGAACTCAATCATTTACGAAGTCACAGCTTTAAAAAAAAAAAAAAAAAAAAAAAGCACACTAGGTGTGGAAACATGTTTAAATAAATATGATTCATTTATTTTCATTAGTATGCGATGTTTAATAATTGAAAAGGTAAAGGGTTCATCTGTGTTCGTCTTTGGCAGGACTCTCATTTACCTGCGAGCAAATGAGCCATGTGATTTATGAGCGCTCACGGAGCCAGCCTCCTGTATGTGCCACTTGACAGTATTACATATGACTGCCAATGAAGCCACTTCAAATTGCTGGTTTACTGTAGCGGCGCATAAAATATGTATAACTATGTCATTACACTGATACAAACAAGTTAAAGGAGAATTCCCTCAACTCACAAATTCATACAAGTGTTATGGTTCTACTAAATCACTGTATATACCCCAACACAGTTTTATTAGTCTCTGAGATCCCTGTTCTAATTAGACAAGAAGTCAATGCATGTCATCTTTTTTTTGTTTGCTGCTCAGAATGACAGAATTTGGGAGTTTATTCAGAGCATTAAAACAGTACACTGCACAATAACTATAAACTGTGTTTCCATATCCATGGCCTGGCCTTAAGCAGTGTGGGTATGAGTAAAATGCTGCTCCTCCATGAACATCTCATAAGTTCATCTCCCCTATAGTCACACAGCACGTTACACACACTCATTCAGTCCTCTCATTCCGCTGCTGAACCAGCAAACAATAGAACATCTAGCGTGACACTGGCCAGTGTGATCCATGCCCAACACAGAGGCACGTTTTCAGCGCAGATTTAAAGGTGGAGGTGTCACTTCCCGCATAGAGGATGGAGGATTACTTCAAAGGGCTCGAGAATACTTTACCTCCTACCGTCTTCATCTCTTGGGATTACAAACTGGCCTTTATTTTAGGATCTGGGAAGTCTTGATTCTTAGTAAGGGACCATTAACTATGTACTGTATGTACAGTATATCTGTATGCATGTGAGCATACTTACATAGAGAGGAACTATGCAAGTTTGCCTATTTCTTCGCTGTTTTCTCGCTTTACTCTTGCAGGTTTCTCTGCAGAGCTTCCCCTACAGCTTTAGCATGTACTGTATACAACACGACTCAATCGGTCAGTCTGTCTTTTCATGATTGTCAGTGCCACCGACACGGAAACTTGCGAGCGTGTTTTTTCCGCTCACAGGCGCTAGGGGGAAGCGAGACAGCCATCATTTAACCCGAAATAAGTCAAATAACCATTCCAATGACTCCGAAGCTGATCGATATAGGCAAATAAGCTAAAAAACTTGCATATAGTTCACCTTTAATTTTGTGTTAAGAATGTATTTCTAGAAACAAGTTGCCCTTCACCAACTCTGCCAGCACACGTGTATATTTACTGTATATACGCGCACATATATTTTTTTCCCTGACGATGGCCATCAATTATTGATAGTCTTTCTATTCTAGGGATATACACTCCCTACTATATTATGCATGAGGGGGCTGTATAGCACGGGAGGCCCCTGGGCTGCTCCCAGAGAGGGAGCTGGGCATGCAGCGTCGTCCAGCCAGACATGATAGCAGCCAATCTCAGGGCACTCACGCATTCCTATACTGTACATCACACATGAGATGAGCCCCCAGACCCTAGATTGCTGCATCACATGCACTGTATAAGATGCAGCTCCACTGGGTCTGTGTTAGTGTGTGACGAGAGAGCTCCGTGGTGCTCCAAATTGGTGTGTGTTTCAGAAGATCACGCCCATGTGGATGCTCTGGCTGCTTTCATGCACATGTAGTAAAAACCACCCAGGGCTCCACTCAAAGGGTGAATGGGGTCTCGGTGCCTGTGTTTCAAATGTCGGACACACATACTGTAGGCACAAGCACGCACATACACACACACACACACACACACACACACACACACACACACGTGTGTACGCACACGCTTTTCGCACATTGCAGAAGTGTGAGAGAATGGAAGTGCAGAATGAGTTGAGAATGGACAGGGATGACCTGCCTATTAAGTGTGATATGTGATGGCACCTGTTCCGGTCCTAATCATCTCTTGACCTCTATAAATGGTGTGTGCCTGCCTTCCCTCCTACACAGTTTCCCTCACTGACAATCTCATCCCAGCGGGAAAACCCTCAGCAGACCACGAGAGAGATTCACACAACTAATCAGTCCATTTCAATGTCAACATTAATCTCACTTACGATGTGAAGCCTCTTCTTCTTGGTCTTGATGTTTGTGGCCATTTTCTTTGCCGTAAAACCGAAGCTCTCCACGCGTGTGCGAACAACACTTCACAGCAGTGGCTCAGGGCTGCGATGGCGCAGGCGATGGATGGGGCAGCTCTGTGAACTGGACTTGAGTCCCACAAGACTGGCTTGTTTGGGGCCTCTTTGAGCTGCGCGGCTGCACTGCTCTCCAGCCGAGCACAAGCAACAGGATCAGGCATGGTGCTCCCTCACACTCACACGCTGGTGTGAGAAACATAGAGCACATGGAATGTTCTCACAGCTGAAAAGCACGACTACACAATATATTACAGGATGTTTACCAGAGCATTGAATTTACTGTAGATCCATTGTGTAGATTGATGTGAGTAGTAGTGAGGATATAGTGTGTGAAATACATCTAAAAAAGAAATCCAGGTTTCAGCACCCTGTGATAATAATGTGAAATGCCACCGATAACACGGTCAGTCAACTGTCTTAGTATGCCAGGGAGATGGAAAAGGTGATTCTGTGTGATGACTGAATAAAACTCTACATAGAAACAACCTTATCCCTTCCATACACAGTACATTATCTTTGTATTGTCTCTTTGAAATGTGCCTATAAATAAATGGGTGAACAGATCATTCAGAACTAACAGAAGGGCCTGTGCACTCCGCATAACTGTGTACACCATGAGTCTTCAGACACCAGACTTTATTGTCCCCGGGAGAATATTTTGTTCCACTGTCTGACAAGCTACATCCAGAACATCAAAAGATACACACATACTCCCCCGCCCTGCGACACAGAAAAACAAAAATACAAAAGTGACATGCATACACAAAGGAGAGAGTATAATAGCTACGCTGTAGGACAGGCTGCAGGAGTTAGACGTGGGACTGGTCACATGCTACGTTCTGGAGCTAGCGCGCTGCTACTGCTACTACAGCAGCTGAAGGGCACTGTTGGCCCCTGCTGAAACAGAACCAGATCCTTGTGAGAGACGGAGTCCTTCCTCTATATTAGCCTGATGGAGCCATGTGATGTGATGATGACAACAGCAATGGAGTGGCGCCTCCAAAATGCAATACGACAACAGCTCTGAAAGCCGTCATCTTCCACAGCTTGCACCGGCAACAGAAGCGGCAGGGTGCCGCTCAGCGAACCCTGGTGTGCGGTGGCTATTGATATGTTGCGCTGAATCCCTAGTAGTGTAGTAGTGCATGCTGCAATGTACAGTGTGTGAAGCTACAGTATAAGGCGGAAAATGCTGGCTGATATCCACAAATGGCCCGATGGCCCAACCGATCTCCCACACAAAGACTCTTTATTTGACCTCCACACAGGCAGTCTGGCCAAGGCTTAACAGATATACCATACAAGCCACTGTATTGCTGAAAAAAATCATTCCAAAATCCATGTTTGGTCTTAAACTGATCCTTGCAATGTGGATAGCAGTCTGGTATAGTAATGGTTTCAGTACAATCTAAAGTGTGCATAGTTGTAGACCAAGCACTAGTCTGTCCTTGAATCTCACACCTATCCTTTCACACCAACTGACCAATGCCAATGGCTGGCCAGCTGGGTTGGAGGACATTGGTATTGTGTTGGGGCAGGTGCACAGAATCTGGAGAGACAAGGTTTCTTCTTTTCTTGAGGCTCTTATTCTCTCTTCCTTTCTTTTGCCTCTTACTCTTCTCCTCTTCCAAGAAAATGCCTTTCTGTGCTGTTGGTCTCTCGTCTGCTCCCCCCATCTCTCTCTCTCCTTTCGTTTGGGTTTGTTTTGAATTGTTTGCATTTGATTTGTTATATCTAACATCTAATTTGTTGTGTACTTGCTTGTTTGGTTTTAAGTTGCATTCTCTTGATACCCTCGATATTGATATTGGTACATTTACGTTAATGGTTTGCTATGTAATAAATTGTTCATTCATCTATCATTCATATCTCTCTCCTTGTGCGCCTTGCTTCTCTGCTAACCCATGCTCTGTCCTATAATGTCCAAGACATGCTTAACCCTTGCAGCCAACGCAGATTTCTTCCCAAGATGGGTCTAGTGCTGCCTTAGAAAGCTGAGAAGGCTGAGGCTCATCTTAATACTGAGCATGCCATGGTCCTACCAGTTGGGCTTAACATCATTACTTAATCTATTTCATGCAAGACCACCGATCGGGACTAAAAAGAGTGTTGGTGTGTGTGTGTGGGCCACTGCCTGGGCCGCTGGCGTGGTTTTGATGATAAGCATGTTGCACGGGGAGTCTCCCCACGTCCCCTGGAGGAGTTAAGTGCCTCTTCTCAGGAACACCATCTTCACAGGGCCCCTAAGGACTGGCTACAAGCGTTCCTAATGATACTGGGTACAGCAGCACCAGTCAGGCAGACCTCTCTCTCTCTCTTTCTTTCTTTCTCACTCATGTTCTGTCATTCTCTCTCTCACACACACACACACACACACACACATACACACACACACACACACACACACTTCCCCCTTGATCAGTTCTGTGGTGCTCTCTCCTGCCCTCTCTCTGCAGCGGAGCCTCTCCCACTCTCTCGTGCTTTGCTTCACCCAGTCACTCTCTTCATCTGCAGCTCCCTCCTCTTGTTGTCTCTGGGTGCGTGCCTCCCCCCACCCTCCCCAGCTCACCCCCGCCCCCTCCCCCAGCCCAGGGAGCAGGCGGGCTAAACTTAGACAGCAGTGAGCCGAGCCCACACAGCACAGCTGAGCGCTAACGCCCGGAGATCACGCACCCTCCACCCGGCACCACCGCTTCTGCACGCAGGACTTACAGCAGCAACAGCATGAGGACGGGTGGAGGTATCTACATAACACATTGTCATCATCATCATCATCATCATCATCATCATCGTCATCGTCATCTGGAGTTTCCAGGAGGATGAACTTTGAGTAAAATTAGAGAAGTGGTGTGTGGGTGATAAAACTGGTCACAATAACATGTGATGGTATTGTTGTAAGTTTAGTTGCAGAGGTGTTGAGGGACTGGGAGTCTCAAGAAGAATAGATGGTAGATGTTTATCTTTGTCTTTGGTCATTAATTCCCTGTTCTCGAGAATATGTGTGTAATTCTGAGTGAGTTTGTGTGCTGTAGGATTTGACTCTTGGTCTCCGAAGGCGTATGCAACTACACATCCTTATAATAAAGCATGTGCATCACAATAACAGCACTGTGAAACACAATTGCGAGCTATCTCTGGTTTGTTAAAAGCTTATTTTTGCTTGTTCGCCTCATTTTGCTCAACAAGTCAAATGCTTAACAACAATGCACACTCTTTGAAGTGTCTTTAACATGACATTAAAATTCATTCTTCAACCCATCAAAACAATTACTAATGTCATATCAAAGTAAAATATTATTTCACTGAAACGTACTGTCGGCAGTCTAACATAAAGTCTAACATTAAGTTGGCAAGAAACACAATTAAACACATACATTCAAACAATATATATAATAAATATTGAGCTTTGGACAGCTTGATATTTGATTGCCTGGCCATTTCTACAACATTCTACAAATTTGACAGAAGTGGCAAGTATTATTACAGTAAGTTGAAAAGTATAATTATGCCTGTGTGTAAAACTTCACCATATAAATGCTTAGCTAAATCATAACTTTCCTTTTCATGATAATATGAATCATGGCAGAGTAAAAGCATGGAGTAATGAGGAATATCTGTAGAGCTTAACCTTAATAAATAAACTTAAATAAATAAATGAAGGACATCACCCTATCGAAAAGTGTATATTATTTATCTAAAGCTCCAAAAGAAACGTGTCATCTCTGGGGAGTTTGCATGAAAGGAAAGTAGAGGTGTGATTTGTTTTTTGTTTGTGTTTACTTGTTTCAATTCAGAGGTTGCTCCTCTCCATAGCAAAGCTATATAAGCCCTTCAGGAAAGCACCATCTGGCTTAGGACATGGCTTGTTAGGTGGTGTCGTGTAGCATATTGTGGCTAAACACAGAAACTTAGCCATAAAATGCAGCACCGCACCGTTTCAAAAATGTCGCTCCATTCATTCCTGAACATCTGCAGAAACTTCACAGCCAAACATCTCACTGAATACCATTACAACTTCCTGTGTTCGACGTCTGTGAGAAGAAGTGCCAATTACAAACTCAGAGAATATCTCACACCTTGATGATAGGCTACATCCACCATTCTGCATGGCATAACGCATTATCAAGCAAGTCAAACGCTTCGGCAGGCGACAGGATAAGACAGAGAAGATATCTCTTGGAGATTAGATCCTTCAGATCCTGATGATTTTTTAGCACAGGCACTCCTCTGACAAACATCTCCCAGCTCAAGTCGAATCAAAATAGAACCTGGGCCATCAGTGAAGGCAAACAGTAGCGCTGCCAACACTGTGGAAAGGAGAAATACTCTCCTCCCAGCTGTAGTACACTCAGAGCTGTGCATCTCCTTCCAGAGTGTAATCTTGAGATTTACAGTATAACGTTCTGAAATGCATTTAGGAAACAGGCCTTTTAGTTTTCATCATTTATTCATAGAATTTATTTTAGCCTCATGATAAAATAACTAATACGTCCATCAATGGGCATGTGATTATGGGAGCATTTCAAACCATATTTCTCTGTGTTTCTCAGACTTTCTATCCTAGTTCTAATAACTATATTTTACATAATCTTACATGTATAGGAGAGCTGCTTTTTCATTTCACTGCGCTGGCTACAGGTGACTGTATGCCACAGCCAACAAGTCAAAAGGGCACATTAATTGATAATGGCTTTGGCACCTGGAGTCTGTGATAATATCAGTCCTTTGATGATCGGATTATACAGAGATGAAAAGGGAGTTGGATGCTGCCTCTTAATAATGCATGAGGGCTTGTAGGAGATGAAGTACTTACTAAAGAGAGCTTTTCAGGGAAAATACGACACCTGTGCCTTTTCCTGGAGGAGCACATCCCAATGGCTGCTAAATTCCATCGCTTTGTGGTGGCTTTTTTTTTTTTTTTTAATCTGTGAGGTGAGTATTGGTTGGGAACTTTTTTTTTGCTTTGCCGGTCTCTCAAGAGCCACCAGTGGCCAGTGATATTATCTCTAGTCAAGTGGACTCCATAGTTTCAAGGCATGCATTCTTCTAGCATATAACACAACCATTGTACATGGCATTGCAACTCAAACAGTATGTTCCTTAAAAAGCCTCCCACTGATAAAAATGACATGCTGAGCTAATGATGCACATTTTGTCAGACGTTGTTCAGAGACATTGGTCTAAAGGTTTGAATACTTCAATACACCAATACACCAATACACCAATACACAAATGTATGGGAATTAGTTGGTAACAAATGGCAGACATTAAAATGAGGAAATATGACCAAATGGTGAGAAACGGTTGAGCATTCCGCTTTCGTCAACAAATCAAAGTACAAAGCACAGTTCAGAGCATGATCAGGCTTCGTGACTTCTGGAGGGTTGAATACCTGTGCCTGCGCACATACCTCCCTGTGGCCATCAGTAATCAGCCAGAGCTCTTTTATGTGGCAGAGAAGACGCAAAGGGGAATTGGAAGGATCATATGACATGTCACATATGTCACATCAATGAGACTTTATCTCAAGAATGAGAAGACTCTCTTTCCCTGCCTCTCTCTCTCCGTCCCTGACACATACTCTCTGTCGCTCCCTCTATCTCTCTTTCTTGCCCCCCCCCCACCCCCCCCTCTCTATTCTCCCCCACACTCTACGTCTGGAGAGATAAAGTGTCACACTGATATATTTAGGGCATAAGGGACTAACATGCCATAAGAATGAAGTGGGTGCATCCACATCGAGCACACTCATTAGAAGTGGAACATCAATGCCCTTGTTCGTTGCGGTGAGAACAGTCACACATGCAAGTGTGACATCAAAGAATAAGCACTGACACCTTTGCTGAAACAAATCCTTTGAGTTGAGAAAGAGCCCGGTTCCAGCGCAGTTAAGTGAAACTAGAGAAAGGCTGGAGCATCCACATTCTGTGTTCAATTGCCATTTGTGTTTCTGCCCAAATGTTTTTTCAGTTGTAAAAATAAAATCAGCATGAATATTTAGTTTGTTTGTTGGTCACAATGCAACAACTTCCAATGGATCACACCATTGTCGTTAGAGGTTTAATATCTCTGTTACGATGGCACACCATTATCTATTTCTTGCTTTACTTCTTACTATCTTTCAAATACTACCCCTCTGGAGGATCATTCCATTAAAGCAACATGTAATATGATGCCAAGCCTTTTAACATCACTTCATCTTCACTATATACACATAGCATGGAGAGCAGCTGTGTGCAGTGAAGGGTCTCTAGGCACACTAACCAGTACATGACAATAGTCTCAACATCTCCTTTCAATTTATCCCAGTGACGTATATGACCACATGAGTGAGTCTCGTAACAGTATGTGCGAATGGAATGGATTTGCTTCATGGTCACACAATCTATTATGCATTGCCATGGGACCGGCATAATCCACACAATCTCCACACAGTTCTACAACCATGCAATTTGACTACCAATTGCTCTGTGAAGTGTACAGTCCACTATGCATGCATTGTGTACGGTAGATTCATAAATAGTCCACGCCTCCTCACTTTCTTAGATATATTCCCCCCCCCCAAATCTGCCACCAGTGAAGAGGCAACATCAACATGCTAACACTCTGTACCACCATCTTGCCTCAGTGGTTTCCAGAGGAACGGAAGTGCTGTCGCTAGACAGCCCAGCTCACACTGTGCCGACGCTAGCGCATTGTGTGAGGACTTTGCAACTGCACTAGTTATTCAAGGGCAAAGGGGGGCTTTGGCTTCACTTTAAACATAATAAATCCATTAATCTTTTCTCTTCTCTCTTTGAGAAAAAAAGGAAGGTCTCCACACAGAAGGGAAGATATTAAACCTGTTGAAGTCACTACATCTGCCCTTGCAGGAGATCTTTGTTTTCACATACCACTATCCAGTTTCCACGGAAACCGAGCGACACAAGCGTGGCATGAGACAAGGAGCTGTGCCAGGTTATTGTTCCAGGAGAGACATTCCAGAACAAACAGATATAATACAGGCTCAGGGCCAAGTGTGGCCGTAGTTATGAACCTGAGGGACAACCTGGGGGAGGGAAAACAAATATTGATCAAGTTTAATAGATAGGTGCCTGCTCCGTGCCCACTGGGGAATGTGTGTTTTCCAGCGACATTTGAGCTTAACCAACAAACTAATGATCCCATCCATTATGTCTGGCTGAGCTTGACTAGAGCTATGAAGTGCGGGATTGGATCACTTTTGTAGAACTAATATTTGGGCTATTTTGTTGAAAGTTCACAGCTCTCGGAAGTGATGTTAAGTTAAAAAGTGTCTAAAACTTTTCTAGCTAAGGATTCAAAATCCTGAGATGCATTTGTATTCATGTACTGCCATTATGAATGAGATATCAGCAATTACTAAGTAGTGGCAATATTACTTCATTTAGTTTTCCCAAGCAGGCCCTGGGACCTGGGAACAGAGTTATAGCAAAGTGGACACAGGTTGAGAATCCTAAACGACCAACTGGTCAAACTATTGAAGTGCATTTAACTGATCTGTATGGCCTACTTTGGGGTGACAATTTTTCACATTGTCAAAGGGCTAAAAAGTTTGCGGATTCTGGTATAAACTAATGTTTATCAAACAAATATCAGCAGTACTTACAGTACCTCAAATTCCTCAGCTCCTGACTAACACCATCCATGTTAGCCATTTTAATAAATGATTATTTGCACAGACTATCAGGCGCATGCATCACGAACAGCATTACCCAATCCGCAAGCGACATAATCCCTGCAAGCGATGCCAGCGACTCACCTTGGAGAGCTGACTTTGTCATTGGGAAACACAACGCCTGCCGCCGCCTATGAGCGCAGAGCGGAGCGGAGCATGCCGCCGCCGCCGCCGCATAGCACAGATGACTCATCAGCGAGTGGAGAGCCAGAGCACAGGGCCGCTGGCACCAGCGCTGCGGCGGAGGGAAGTCATCGCAACTGTGGGGGAAGTACATCTGTCTGGCTTGGCACGCGGGCTGTTTGGAGAGTACACACACACGCACACACGCACACACACACACACGCACACACGCACACATGCACACAAGCATGCACGCAGTGTCATCCCAAGAGCTGATCCTGCCCATACGGTACTGAGCGGCTATCATTCTCTGCTAATGATTTTCACAGTGTATCGTGCTAACACTCGCTAATGCCGCAGCAAATGTAGAAATGGCATGTTTCCTAGTTTTTTTGCTCGGGCGGCTATTGCATTATTCAAATCCCAGTTCATTCAAAATTGCAGTTGTCATAAGCTGCCAGGAGCACATTCATTGAAATCTTAGCCAAATCAAAAATAACCAATAACAGCACAAATGTGTGTAAAATGGAATCAGGTTGTTGGCCACCTGTGGCTGGGGCAACTATGAAGAAAGTTTGGTTGCTTTGGGGGTTGGGAAGACAAGAGGCTGTCAGCAGACGTGGATCAACGCATAGGCTAGATATGGCTGCAGCCTAGGGGCCCCACGTGTGCCAGCCTGTCAGGGGGGCCCCCATTGCCCCCCCCCCCCCCCCCCCCCAAAAAAAAAATAATTCATTAAAATGTAAATAAGAGAATGAATATTAAACTTCATTGGTCCAAAATAAATATTCGAATTATAGTAAGACGCTGATTGTGTAAATATGGCGGAATTCATATTATTATTCATATTATTCATATCATGTTATTGAAGAAGAGTGAAGTTTCCTGAAGATGAGAGTTGTATCGCTCGAAGAAAGCCTATCATGGCAACCGATTGCATTCCGAGTTACTGTCAACATTAAATGACTGCGCTTTGTGATTGTGGATTTAAAGATTGTCATAATGTGCTGTCTCTGTTATTGCTGCTTTTGATCAGTCAGATTTTAAATCTCCAGTGGTGGGTTGGACATATTGCAGTGTCTTTGACATCTCCGCCCATCTCACACAAGAGCCAACACATTGACCGCTTGGATTTACACTGCAACGGAGGCGACAATAAGTGAAGGCTACCTCTACAGGAGGGATATTGGGGGCAAAATCGACCCCCAATATCCCGCACCCAGTAGGCTATGAAACAATGGACTGAGCTGCGAGAAAAACGAGCAAATTAGCAGAGTGCTGTCCAGTGTGAAAGCCCCTGATGTTAGAAGATCCATTGATGTGGGTGGGTGCTCATCCAACTTATGTATGGGGTCTGGACATGTCCCTGCATGGATATGTTTGAAGACAAATATAGAACACTGAAAAACAGCCATAATACCTAATGTAATGCTTACTCTGGATTTCACTGCATTTCTTTTGGCTTACTTAACAGAGAATTACCTGCATGTGCTCCAGTTTGTGCTGGAAGGGATCCATATGGCCGTGTGGACATTCTATTTATTGTAGAATTCTGGCAGACAGTCTCATTAAGCATGTGAAGTTCCTTGAAAGGGCACACTGTTTATCTAACTCTCAGGTTGTACTGGATCATTCAAGCTCCATTAAAAACGTGGTCAATAGTCATGTGAAGTCATGCAAGAGCATCTTATGTTGCATGTTTAATCATTCAGTGCGAGAGGTCTTTGAATTTGCACCACCGATTTCGATACCTCTCTTCCAGACAGTTAAGCATGAGTGTAGGCATAATGTGGGCATAGATAAGCATAACAGGTAGCCTGGCTAGCGCCTACCACTTCTCAAATGAGACGTGGTCTGGCAACCAGACATTCATTTTCTTGTATTTGAAAATGGCGCCCAGATTCGTTCATTGGGCGCCACGGATGTCTATCAAATGTGTCTGTGCATAGCTCATCATCGTCTTTCTTTCCCCCCTGTTCTGTAATTGGCCCCTTATCTCAGGCAAAAATGAGGGCAGTAATTTCCAGACTGCCTTAGCAGCGGGAATAAAATCACCACGCAAGGCAGGATGGGAACACCCAGGCTACATAACAGGCAAACTCAACTACTGAACGTGAAAATAGTCGTATGGTTCTGTAGTGAAAACAATCAAATGAATAGGGTTGAAAAAATTACTTCTTCATGGAAATTCACCATAAATATATGGTGACAAGGTATTCAATTTGATGTCAAGCATAATTTGGAGATTATTCCGGCAAAGCCAAGCAAACGACAAGTTAGCACAATAAACTGAAGTCTCTCTGCGTGTACCTGACCTGTTCATCACATTATCATTTTATTATACATTATGATACAAGCTGTATGGGGTTATTGGAGTGCTTTCATGACTTAAGTCCTTGATGAATGTAGGAACACAGAATGAATACAGACTTTAAACAAACTGTTACCGATATTTCCGGGGCTGTTCTGTAATATCGATATCTGCGTTATATGGAACCACCGCGGTCCAGCCCTGCACACGCCCGGACTCGAACCCGCGAAACAGCAGCACATCGGGTTGGGAGTCGAGCATGCTAAAAATCCAGCTAAAAGCCCAGGCTAGGCCTACTTTCATGCCAGCAGCACTCTTGAGGTGTCGGGGAGTGAGGTTTAACGTTCGACATGCACAGCTAACTAGCTGGCATGCGTTACATATAGAGAAAGGAAGGTTACTGTCTGTTTTATAAATACAATCTCAGTTGGTTGGCCTTGCAGCATAATGTTGTTGGTTAGTCTCAAGACTTTATTTCCCCTCCTTTCAGTGTCTGTTTCCAACTTCCAACTTCCTCCTCCCCTGACATTAAAAGTAAGTGAGAGTAGACTAATTAACATGTAAATTGTAGTTCACTATATGTCCGCTTTTCTCTTCTTTTTTTAATTGGTTAAACAAAACATGAAATAAGGTTTGTGAGGAGTTAATTATTGACTCCACTCATCATTAAGAGAGCTGTCAAGCCCATGTATCCACTTGTTCAACATGGTACTATCCTCTGACGCTTTTAGACGCTCTCAGAGATTGATTAAACTGCACTTTAAAGACATTGACTTGAATCCGCATACAACACCATATACTTATGATAATGGAATCATGCTTCCAAAAATGTACTAAATAAAAAGAAAAGGATATTTTCTTCTTTCTGTATAAATTTGTGTGTGTCATTTCCCAGCAGTTTCTTCCTCTCTCTCAGCTGAGGTTTTCAGACATTCCCTTGGACATTGGAGCCACGCTGTTTGCTTTGCCATGTAAAGTAGCTGGTTCTCACCGAGTTTTCTGGCTGACCTTGTCCCTGTGAGTCAGGGCTGCAGCCTCGGGTGTGTCCACGCCGAGCTGGCACGGCTTTCCCAGTGGAGGGCCAACGAGCAGCGGTGTACCATTACCTCATTCGGCAAGGGCAAGACCTCATGACATCAGAGCCGTCCAGCCAGGTGAGGACAGGCCGTGATACCCCATCCCACTGCCCTTATGGGGCCGTGACTGAATAATCCCATTTTAGGTCCTTGACTCACTAAGGAAAATAAATAAAAGCAACTTTTCCTGGCTCCAGTTACAATCACTGCATCCTTTGTGCCAATGCACCTGACCCAAGCTGGGCCAGTCATGTGACAAGGCTCTTCTCTATTTCATTTGGATTGTTTTTGAGAATTTGCTTATCAAATTACCATAATCCGGGTCTGATACGGTTAGAAAAAAGCAGGTTAGAAGGCATATTAAGAATCTAGATTTGTGCAGAAAACGTACGCGCTGTATATTTTATGAGGCGAGCAACCGTCCCTTGCTGACGGCTGTCAGCATTTGGGAGGCTGCATTTGAACAGGGATTTCAGCCCAATAGCCCCTGAAGCCCACTCGGCTCCTATTTATCCTCTCAAGGACACCATCCAGCAGTGAGTCTCCCCCTGCCCTCTCTCAGCTGCGCTCACTCTTTCATTCACCAACAGCCAACTGCTTTTCACCGCACGCCAAGAATTTTATTACTGAATATCGCAGGATAAACAAAGACGAGGAATGGGGGGGGGGGGGGGGGGGTTGGCTATTAGGAATTCAACACAATCTTCACCGCAGAAGCACGCCTACGTCCTTTCATCCGAATTATCAAAGCAGACTGAAGAAGAAATAAATAAGGAATACAAGGGGTTAGAGGATTTCTATGAAATGAAAACGGCGGAGAAGAAGACAGACACAGACTGGCCTTCTTTTTAAATACATTTAAACTTCTTTAAGTGTGTGTGTATGTGTAAGAAAATATTTGTTCTTTCTTTTCAGAATTGTGTCCCTTCTTTTGTCTCTCTCCAAAATGGCTGCTAAGGAAAGGGGGAGTTGGTGTGTGTGTGTGTGTGGGGGGGGGGGTATCTCCCCATCAGCACCACACCCTAATCCTGTGCCATCTGGGTAACACATTATAAGGCCGTAATGATGTGACCAGGGAAAAAAGCCACAGTCTTTGAGGGGGCCAGCTACGTTGTCCCATTGAGCCTGTGCTAATGGGCTAGCGCCAGTGCATGGTCTCCTGCTGCTCGCTCGCTGGCGTGTGGATGTCAAAGATCCGCCCTCTCTGTGTTTCATGTATGAGTAATTAGCTGGTGCGCGCAGCCACACACCTCTCCTTTACATGACAAGTCAGGATGAAAGAGCCGTGACACTTTGAAAGCCACACGCTCTGTCAGTAAACATCCAAGCTAATTACTAGAATGTTAATTTAACTGGGAGCCATACAAAACCTAGGCTGGGCTTTGCAATCTTTATTCACACATGCGCACACATACATACATACACACACACACACACACACACACACACACACACACACAAACACGCACACATGCACACACACACACACTTAAGGCAAGGCATGTGTCTGTTTCCCTAGAATAATCATAGTTAATATCTGCAGGACTTCCTTGCTTTATCCCTTCATGATTAGTAATAAAATTGGATCTGGAGCACATGTTCCTGATTGTTCCACTCCATTGAGGCGTAAATAAAAACTACTCGGGCCTGCTCTCCATATGTTGCCTTATGACCTGCCACTGATTGAGTCCTTCATTTACACAACCTAATGAGGCGCCGCCTCGCTCCCTAACCAGGGACAAGACTGACATCCTAAATGAGACCAGCGGGCACATTTCCAGCAGCCGGGGACACTGATGAATCTGCACGGGTAAATTATCCCACAAATACCCTGATACCCCCACACGCCGCGAGGGCCAATAAATCATGTTCAGCATACATCTGGAGCTTTACTGCAGTGGACGGCTGTAAGCTGGGCAGGCAGGGAGCCGTGCGGCACACCGGCTAACCGACATTTTTCTCAATCGATTCTGTCAGGATGCATAGCATTGTAAAGCAAGATTAATTTGAACAGGATGGGATGGGGGACTTTTCACGGATATCCGTCATAAGGAAGAGATGTATCAACCAAAAAAAAAAAAAAAAACATAAAATAAACAAATCTGAAATCTGATTCTGAGTGATTCCTTGGGGAGAGCTGATACACAAATTAGTGAGTGTTGTTCTGGCAATGGCAGGTACACTTTCCTGTCCCCCATCACGTCAAACAAGACAATAGCCAGTCCCACTGTGTCCATTCCTTTAGCACCCTCTCCTAATGTTCTGACTAGATGCCATTAGAATTGGCTGACAAAGCAGTCGTAAAAAGGGAGGCTGGTGATTAGCAATAGCATGGTGCCTTTGGGTAAACGGCGCGTAGCAAAGGAATCTCTGTCAGAGTGGAGGTATTTTTATCAGGGAGAGAGTGAGCGCGGGATCCACACTGGACTGGTGGGAAAATAACAAGAAGGTCAGCTAATGAGAAGCCAGCTGCCCACGTGCGATTACGAGCATGATGAAAGGACAAGCATGCACGCACGCACCCACACACACACACGCATGCACATGCACACACGAATGTACATGCACACACACACACACACACGCATGCACACGCACACACATACAGAGAGAGAGGGAGAGAGAGAAGAGAGAGAGAGAGAGATGGGGGGGGGCATTTACTGTAGCATAATTAGATGTCCAGAGGAAATGCTGTTCTGTTAAGGAGTTCATTGTGTGCCATCACTTCAAACAGATTGTGTCAGGCTAAAAAGGAGATGAAACTTAATACCTCTCCTGTATCTCTCACAGCGCAGGCTTAGCATCTAATGGTCATCAAACGACAGATGAACGACCACAGAAAGCTGCATTAGAGAGGCTCCACAGCACGAGATCCGGGTATTTTAATGTCAGTAAAACACAACACGCCCATTTTTAGTCTGTGTTGTTGACTCATCTCAGATAACAACACCGAGCAGAATGGAATAACACGTTTTAACTTCTGTTTCCTGACGCGAGGTTTTAGAGACAATGAAGCTTTCAACTTTTTCCCTTCCCTGAATGAAGGGTATTGAATTCTTTGCTAGAGAAAGAAATAAGCTGGCTCCACCATAGATTGATTTGTGACCCTTTGGTGTCACAAGGGGCCCTGAGAGGTCCGATGTATAAAAGATTTTCTCCTGCAGCACTGTTAAATAAATAATTGAAATCCTTTCTTTGGAAAAGGATACAACAAGACAAGAATAACTGGGCACAGAAAAATGTCCTAGTGTAAAATAGCAATAGGTCATATAGAGTTCACTAAGTGGTCACATCTTGCTGTCTGCTACGTCTAACTTACCGAGGATGACTGATTAAAAATCTGCCACACAGTTATAGTTTTCCAATCGCCTGGAGAGAAGAAATACTATTTTCTGACTGGCTGGTTGGGTGGCTATTCATTCTGAATAACGGGACACCTATGAACAACCATATGACTACGATTGAGCCTGGAAGCAGGCTTCACAACAATTGAATCAACTGTACACGACACGACACAATCATTTAAACCAGCTTCGCCTTCACCAGCTGCAGCTTTAACAGAACATTGACACTGATACCTTTGATATTAATCATTTAACTTGGTATTGATACGGTATGAATCCAATGATGTCACATACAATAGTATAATATAATCAGTCAATCTGAGTAGATAAGTACTCTTACTTTAAACCATTTAGCAGCTAATGCCTGTGTGCTTCCATTAGTAGCATTTAATGGCTGAAGCTGCTGCATTAGCACGTTGCATACTTAAGTAAAGGATCTGAATGTTGGTTCCTCCAGCATCTAGTTTATGTCATGTCATCTGGAGATTATGGCTCAAATAAATCTGTCATGAATATGTCATGACACATGCTATTTAGAATATATTTCTTCACAAGTCAGTTATATAAGTGTCATACTATCATGGTAGATGTCATGGCAACTGATACTGAGGCATCTTAATGTTATTAGCAGTAGCATATGGTACAGGTTTTTTATGAACCAGAACAATATCTGCCCTGAGACTTTCATCTGTTGAGTTTTAAATACGAAGTAAAGAACAGGGTAGTATAGTGTCTGCTGTTTGTCCTTATGACAATAAATAATTGCTTTGTAAAGCTTTAGTGTAAACAAGATATAATACTTAGTTTTACTACAAATAAAATTACATTTACATTGTGATTTGAATACAATCTCATGGTTTGATGCACACATGGTAAAACAATGGCAGAAAGGTAAGGATGTTCATATAGTTCAACTCTGTAATGAGCGTGCCATGATCTGTTACGTAGAGTAGACAGACCATGGCTTACAGCACAATCTGATATATGAGACATGGCCTAGATGGAACAACTTGAGCAGATAAATTCCATAAATGGCTACTTGCATACAGTACTTGTATAGTCACAATAATGCTCCTATCTGTAAACTGCATTAGTAATTGATGTTTATTTCCAGAGTTCTCATTTGACATGGGGGGCCTACTGCATTGCTGGGATCTCACGGTAATTGTCTGATATGTGTGATGAGTGATTTTGTTGGTACACTTTGAAGTGGAAGATATTTACAGGCCGCCACAAAACTGAAAATATATGTCAGAGAAAGAGAAGCAGACAGTGTAGAGCTTGTTTTAGCTCTTCTGTGGGTCAAGAGTTAACATCTACTTAAGACCTGGTGGATGTTTCACTCTGCATCCATAATAGTCTTGAAGGATTTTGAATGAATTATATTTGCATAACTTATCATCCTCTTCAGATTCTAGAGTATACCTGTAGTTACAGATTTTAAATTACGGCTATTTATAAATGTGCTGTGTGGCACCTTTAAACTGTGTTAGGGAAACTTGGGAAAGAGAGCCAGACATCAAACAAACCATGAGCAGCAGCTAACAGTTTTTTTTAACCCACTAAAAATAGCTGTTCCTGTCGAAAAACGGAACATTGCTTATAGTCTACTACTGATGCCTAGCCTCCCCAAGACAGCCCCCCCTCCGTAGTCTCCTCCATTTGCATTTCCCCCAGTTATGACTCATGCTCAGGAGCTCCATGCATTACAAAACAATTAAATCAGAAACTCCCAATAACTCAACTGGGATCAGAGGAGCGCTGCTTCCTCGGCGTCGGAGAATGAGGGAATGAGACTGACTGCATGAGTCACAAATCATTAGCATTTCAATTTTTCACGGCCCTCCAAAAAAAGCAAGGCGTCTGTAGTCAGTTTAAACTGACATTGATTCTGTTTGTACCTGCTTTTCGTCGCACTGTCATTTAGCTGAGAAAGTTCAAGTGGACTTGTGATGAACGTCACACTTTCGGGAGATGTGAGACAGCAACCTTCCGTTTTCGGGGTAGTTTAATTCGCGTTGTTCTGTGCCTGCTGTTTTCTTAAACTACAAGTTGCGAAACCTGAAAGTCTAACCTGAGACTTTTCCACTTCTGCCTGCCCTTCTCCTCCTCTGACTTTAGTATTTAAGTATTTAAGAGCAACATGCTGTGGACCTACAGTAGTCCCACACTTCCATCACCTGTTACTTTTGATCAGTTGAGGCCAAACCCCAATTTGAGAAAGAATGGGAATAGTCCATTTCGTTGTAGATGCAGTTTGAAGTTGAATTTCTTTTCTATCTGAATTTCTACTGCAGTCTCTGTCTCTGACCCCCCCCCCCCCTCCACTTCACCCAATGCTACTAGAAATTAATTTAGGCAGTGGTAGCTTGGTCTGTCAGGCTTTTAACTTACTTTTAACATTTAGTGCTTACTTTACTGTGTGGAGGATCATGTATTTAAGACATGTTTCTAAAGGCAAGGCTAAATGCCAGGAGGACCCTAATGAGGCCATTCTGCGCTTCTGAAAATTGGGGGAGGGCTAGAGCTGGGGGCTGCCGCCGGGTCTCGGAGGTGGAGCAGGCCTCTTCTGGCAACTGACCTCTGAGGACGCTGACAGGGACAGCGAAGGAGACGGCACCTCACATAACGGCGCAGCTAATTGGTGTATGGGAGTCACCCCCCCCCCCCCCCCCCCCCCCCCCCCGCACCAGCACCACCCATGCCCCAACCACACCCCCAACCCACTCACACTCACAACCTTCCGTCTCCGGAAGAACTACATTAACATTTTCCTTTTCCATCAGGCAACTCGAATGAATAACATTTAGACTTTTAGAGATGCGTTATCATCTGGGAGATTGAAAACTGTGCACAACTGTGCACTGTGCAAGCTTTGAGTGTCATAAAAGGCTTTCCCGGCTCCTCAGAGTTAAGGCGCCCTGGGAAACATCATTTGCACCCTTTGGCACATGTGCTTTGTTTATTAATTCTCTCTCTTGCCCTTTATCTCGCTGGAGAAACAGAAGCAAGGCAACAACACACACAAACCAGCCTCTAAAATGGCAAAAGTATTTGTTCTGTCATCACAGTCAATTTATAGTGTTTGATGGCTTCAATATCGTTCGGTTACTGTACGGATCCTCAGCCAAATGTGATACAAGTGCTCTTCTCAAGGTTTCTCACGGCTCTAAGACTTAAACATTAGAGCAGAAAACTGATATTACTCATAGATGATGTCAAGTTACTGCAGAAAGATGCAATATCGTTTATGTACCACAACTTTTCCTAGTGATTGCAAATGGAGATTCTGCATCACACAAATTGTAAACCAGTCACATCTAAATGATTCTGGCTGTGTTTGTAATAAATAGCAAGACCACATTTAATAAAGGGTCATACATTCGGTGACACACTAAACAGATTGAAATTAATTAAATTGCAGTCACACTTTTTTCACACTGTGTTGCATTTAGGCACACAGGCAGTGATACAGAGTGACCCACAGAGTTTAGTTTATGTACTGTAGTTTATGGACTGAGTTTAGTTTATGTACAGTAGTTTATGGACTGAGTTTAGATTATGTAATGTAGTAAGTAAATGGACTGAGTTTAGGTAACATAGTTTTGAGGACTGAGTTTAGATTATATTGTTAATGAACAGTTTCTGTAGTTTGTGGACTGAGTTTAGGTTATAGTTTTGTGGTTTGAGTTTAGATTATGTATATATGAACAGAGTTTAATTCATGTCTATGGACTGAGTTTAGGTTATGTCGTGCATGGATTACTAGATACTAGTTGGACTAATGTAGTTTATACCATTTAATCATCCAATTAGTTTTTTCTCTGTCTTTTTATAATGAAAATAGGTTCAAGTTGCAATTCCCAACAGATGTCATTATTTAACATTAGATTTCTAAATAGTTGAAAAGGTAATGTAGGCCAAGTAGGTTACTCTGCGTGTGCATTGTGTCTATGTTGCCTTGCTGCTGGGAGGCAGTTGTGTGTGTGGGTGTGCGTGCGCTTCCACTCGGAACGTCTCTGATGAGCCTGCCTTTGATAATGACCATAGATACACAATGAGCGACGTTAATGAGCTCCAGCGCAGCCCGCAACGTTGGCAGGTTGTTACCTGAACGCATTCACGTCATTTTGTTCACCCCTGTTCAGTTGTAGAGGGAGAAGGAGTGCACCAGAAACTATGCTACTGTACAGGAAGCCCCCACTTAACCCACTGATGTGACTTATCAATCAATTTTTTCCATGTATGTTTGCACGGAATCTCTTTCAACAAGCTCTCCTTCTACTTTCTAGCTGACTTCTGATGGCAGTGCAGGTAAAGTCACGCCTGAGAGGTGTGTAGCACAGAGGCAGTGTGGCTACTTAACCTGGGACTTGTTATCACATATGATTATTCAGCAGAAGAATGTCTCACCTTATGTCCCAGCTACACTGGCAAAGTTGAATCTCTGTTCAGCACAGAGACATATGCTTTTTTTTTACTGGATCTAGATGTGGATCTTGGTGTGATTTTAGATCTTACTAGTTTACCTCATACAAATCCTCTAAAAGCTATGTCCTCATAATGAACACAGTATCCTTTCCTTTCTATTCTATCTATTCTATCTTATAGCATATACATAGGCCTACTTGTCAACTAGCTCTAATGATCATCTAACCCTATCCTATCCCTAACCCTAGCTTTCAACAAACTCTCACTTGACACAAACCTTAACCCCCAACCCTTACCCTAAAAAAAAAACCCAGTCTCAGTTCAAGTCTATATTCGTATTCACTGACAGCCGAGGGTAATTGTGTATAGACAAAAAGGAGTGCCTAATGATGATCCAAACCAAGTAGCATCGGAAACTATCTTGATTCAGTGTGTTCTAAGGGCAAGGGTTCATGCTGGCACTGTGCCCATGCGTGTCTAACTGGATACATACAGGAGATTTGTCCCAGTCTTTCAGCCGGGGTCAGTTGTCGGGCTACGCTAAAAATAGTGGTGAGTGCATCAAGCCAGACATGCTCACTCGCTACTTTAGTGCTTGTAGGTTATGAAGAAAGCTTCAACTTCAATGCTCCCATCGATTACCGGGCCGAGGGAGGCAATGAACAGAAATAGATCAATGTTTCTAATGCCAACCTAGATTTGCATTTCATTTAATAAAGTTGTATTATTTGTAGGCACATATACTAACAGAATAACTAGCTATTCAATATTTCATTATTATTATCATTATTATGATTATTATTATTATTACAGTCATCTTGCTTACATTTCAGTGATTCTGAACATTCTGATTCCAGTACATTCTTGATTGCAGATCATCCTAATTAGGTGTGAATGCTACACCAGTGGAGAAGCAGGTCATAGTGCATGAATGCTTCAGACACATTCAGAAATGTGAGCTAAGAAAGATTCCATGAAATCATTTGTTTTCATTCATTTTCCCAGTATGTAGGAAGGAGGCTATGGAATGATACGTACTGTAGATTTCAGCTAATTCTCTGCTGCACTGGATGGATAGATGGATAATTATCTATATCATAAAAGCTTGATTATAGAATTGGTCTCATTCTCGAATTTGTGACAATGAATGAATGACTGAATAACATACACAACTGCGCCTGACCTTCACTAGGCTAATCGGTTGTCCTTTCCAGCACAGTTTAGGGCTGTCTGACAAAGGGCCTCTCGGATAAGACGCAAATATGATCGGATGCCGCAAGCCCATTGGCATCCCATCATCCATGAGTGAAAGGCCTGATGAGGCCAAACTGTGCACCCTCACTGACATAATCAGAGAGAGTTCCTCCCCCTGCATGGGTTCCTGTCTGCAGTTTACATTTTTGCCTTTTCTCTTTCTCCCTCTGATTGTTGACTTGGGGATATAGATTTATTTATTCCCATTTATTTTAAGATTTTAACTTTTTGTTTCTGATTTTTTTTTGCTGTTAATCCCTGAAATGTCAAAGTTTAATAGAAGTTGGAACTGAATTTGCCCTCGGAAAGAGGTTAATTTTGAGTCTCCTATTCCTGAAGATGAAGTTAGGTGGATACAGTATGTGCCATCCAGATAAGACAAGGTAATGTCTTTGGTGTTTTCTGATGACATTTTCTTGTGATCAAAGTGCATGCCTGTGATCCAGCATCCCACAGTAGGTTGGATTCAGAGACACCAATGTCGATTACAATGATATGTCTGCAGAAGGGAAGTCAACCAACGAATTAATAACTGCTATCAAAAGGATGTTATCATCTCTAGGAAATCTCACCACCATCAGAGCACGGAAAACAAACCCAAATCTCCAACAGTGGCTCAGGGCAGTTTAGGACAGTTCCCTCGCTTTGTACATGCCATACTTGGTAAGGACACACTGTGTTGTAAGTGACCGGTAGGATACATTTGGTCTGTACATTCAGCAAAGGGCTCTATTTCGTTTCTTCATAAGTAGACACACAGATGTTTGTGTAGTTTGTGTTGCTAGTTAGTGCTGCTTTCAACAAAATCTTTATAAGGGTGTTTTGGTTGTGTTGCTAGTTTGTGTTGCTGTCAACACAACCTTTTTGAGAGTGCTTTGGTTGTGCTGCTAGTTTATGTTGCTTTCAACACAAACAACCTTTTTGAGAGTGTTTTGGTGAAAAGGGTTTTCAATACTCTAATTTCAATTTAATTGGACATCACAAGTGATTGTTTCTTTTTAGGAAGCATATGGCAGTGGCTGGCCCTTAGTAAGTGAGTTCACGCAGATACTCTCTGCTCTTAACCTTGGGGCATGAGTGCCAGGCATAGCCCCCCTCTGAACAGCCGAGACCCCACAGCGTCTGTCCCATCATGGCTGCCTATGAAGGCTGATGCAGTCCTGTAATGGTGGATATTATTCTCATGTCTCCCAAAGACTAACAGTACGAGTACAACAATACTCAAGTTACATCTGAAACTGTGTAATCCAATCTGACCACAGACATGGCTTTTAGGTTCTAAGTGGCAACGTATGATCCCACTCTCCGCCGTTGTGACTCATATTGCATATCCCGCGCACAGGCACGTACTGTACGGTCATGTTTTTCTTTCAGAGATGTAATTCTTAGATTGGATGAGTGTAGTATTGCTATATTTAGGGTTTGTGTAAACACTTATGGTCTACCTTTTACTCACTACTTCACTGGGAGGAACTGGAACGGGCTGGTGATATCATTTGTATATTAATATCAGAACCATTTCATCTATTTATCTTTCATCATCTCTCTCTCCTTTTGCACGGGGGCCGGCCCTGCTCTTCAGCAAAGACTGGAGCTGCTTTTCAGCAAAGAGAAGGTGAGAAGAAGGGTATGGGTCAGTCAACTCTAATCTCAGTGCTTCTCATGCGCAGGGTTTCATCTCCTTTTTTCAATATGATTTCCTCGTTCAAAGAAAGGCCGGCCTTCATCTGCCTTCCCCCTGTCTGCTTCAGTCGAACATGCATTTCTCTCTCTCTCTCTCTCTCTCTCTCTCTCCCTCTCTCTCTCTCTCTCTTTCTCTTTTTGTTTCTGCCCATCTAGTGTTTTCATAGCTGTCCGCCACTCTCCAGGGCTGCTATCAAAGGCCTTGTTGAGCGATTAAACTCTCTGTTTCCATGTATCAGGGCCTCTGTGCTGATGTCTCAAAGGCAAGAGTGATGGGTGAAATACAAATAGCTACTGTATAGCCTGTCTTTGGTTTGACAGAAAGATCGCATGACGTGTGTGTGTGTGTGTGTGTGTGTGTGTGTGTGTGTGTGTGTGTGTGTGTGTGTGTGTGTGTGTGTGTGTGTGTGTGTGCGTGTATGTGTGTGTGTGTGTAGTGACTGAGGCAGAGATGTGTGTGTGTGTGTAGTGAAGAGGCAGAGAAATAGAGGGATACGGAGAAGAAATATAAGTGTGTGAGTTTGTGTGTTTGTGCCTGGCTGCGCATGGGGGGTGGGGTGGTGTTGAGGGATTGGGGGTGTGTGTGTGGGGGGGGGGGGTTGTGGGTGTGAGAGAATAGCACAAAGAGGAGAAAATGAAAACATAAAAACAGGGATTTTAAGGCAGGGACTTTGGGACGGTTCAAGGGCAGAGAATGAATTAAGATACATTAAGTACTCTTGGAGACTCACACCCATCCCTCTGTTTGGATGATTGATAGTACCCTGCTGTATTCTCCTCCTAATGGGGCGCTTAGAAGGGAATGCAGCAGCAGCCTCTATTTCACACAGGGTGAATGAGGACTTTCAGCCGTAAACACATCGATGTGCAACATGCATACATGGTTAGCAATATCACAATGTCTCCCTTCTAATTGCACCTTAAAGGACCTGTGTGTTCCTATTAGCATTTAAATGTCTACAGGATGCTACAGAGCCCCATCCCTCACGTGTATCGGCTCCTGAGGGGGTCCAATATCTATTTCCTATTCACGTACGCCAAGCCGCAACAGGTATACGCTCAATTCTCGCAAAAGTCGTGTCATGCAGTGTTAGCACAAAGGTCATACAATCAGGTTAAGGTTGCAGCCACTGTTTGCTGTCCTGCCCATTGTTATGCTGAGATACTTGTGTATTTATCTTGCTATCACCTTGGTTATTAAGCTGAGTAAATAGCACATCAGCCCAGGAGCTTGTAATCCATTCTCGCCTTAATGATCAGAGAGGACACGACCAAGAGAGTCACTTTCAAACGCAACGCGGGACGATCCTTTTTTGCAAAGATATTCATGAAAAAGGTCTCTCATGGGAAATCATTGATTGGCTGCACAGTAGCATGGTGAGCAGCGTGCATGAGGAAAATGACGATTTTTTCCCCCCCGCATTAGCTAAACGCACTGAGATATGCAGCTAAAGTTAATACTGAGAGAGTTTAACATGAAACTCTGATCTAACAAATCATTTATATGATAATGATGAAAATACAAGCCTTCCAAGAGTAGAGTGAAATGAGTAATCAGAGACAGGGAGACTATTCCGATGCACCATCCACACATTTAGAGACCCACTGCTGCTAAAGGTAATACCATGGAGCCTCCTTACGCTTTCACTTGACAGCAGCCTTATGGCTTCTCTTGGTTTGAAGCGTTTCACATCTTACCCTGAAAATGTCATTTTTTTACACACCTAATTAGCCAACTACATTTTATGTTCATATTCATTCGCTACCCACCTGTTCACTGCACTCTGGAGATGCAATCTAATCTGGCCTGCTGTGTACATATGACTGCTTTTCTCACTTGCTTCTCACTTACTTGTCTGTCTGGAAAGCACATGATTATTTTTCTCTATAGAATAAGCAACCAGTTATTTGATATGGTGGGTTTGGATAAGGATAAAGATTCTTCTGGAATTCAGATATGGTTGTTTTGAAACCGAGATGACAGGATGGCATTTTTGTTTGTAATTTAAAATAAAAAGTGAGTTTGTGTGGCTGGTTTCTCTCATGGATTGCTTTTCTTCTTGGTGTTTGGGAGTTAACATTAAATTATTCTTTCCTCAGAACTATACAGTAATGCACAATTACCAGTCCACATACTTCAGCAGTCTCTGATATTCCACTAGACGTGCATTTCTTACGTCTCATGTGCAAGACACAAAAGCTCAAAGATCTCACTAAATCTACTTTGACTTTCACATTCAGTAGCACAGAATAACAAAATCCAATCCAAAATCCATATGCAAAGCAATCCAAAATCCAATCCATAAACAAACAGTTGCCTGTAAAATAGATATGGCCAACAAATCAAATGATGCTTCAACATTCCATGAAACAATGGGACAAACACAAATCCGTTTATGAAATGCTGTTCAAATGTAACAAGGAATACCTCATTCAGATATTGTGCATTTCCTGCCACAACATAAAACTGGTTATAGGCAAACATGTCATAACTTTGCTGTAGTCCATAAGCCCGTTCAAATAAAGGTAATCCATCCCTTGCTACTCAATGATGATGAGCTGTCCAGGACCATTACTGTTTGCCTTCTAGAAATAAGGCATATTTGACAAATGGTTTTAAAGGAATACGCCACCCAAAAATGAAATTAAGCTAGTCTCGATCACCCCCAGAGTTAGAACAGTGAAAAAAACCCGGTTAAAATCCGTCCGGGCATTCTCCTGCTTTGGGAGCAGCGATGTTAGCTTTAGCTTAGAGCAGTTGCTGTAGATGAAGGGTGTCAGTGAGCACGTCCTCCAAAAAGTGACCGAGACGTCTACATTTTTTTCTAAATATATCTTGGGAGCCGTGTGTTCAAAACGAGTACAAATCATAATGCAAAATCGAACGAGACTATTACCTGGGCAGATCTTTACTTGGAACTATTTTCAGCCTCATCGCCGACGAAGCACCGCTAGCTAGGTGCAAAGTTCTCACGTAGCACCACTTGTGAAGTTCCAGTCGAATCTAGTTGGGAGTTTACAAGACTGCTACGTGAGAACTTTGCGCCTAGCTAGCGGTGCTTCGTCGGCGATGAGGCTAAAAATAGTTCCAAGTAAAGATCTGCCCAGGTAATAGTCTCGTTCGATTTTGCATTATGATTTGTACTCGGTTTGAACACACGGCTCCCAAGATATATTTAGAAAAAAATGTAGACGTCTCGGTCACTTTTTGGAGGACGTGCTCACTGACACCCTTCATCTACAGCAACTGTTCTAAGCTAAAGCTAACATCGCTGCTCCCAAAGCAGGAGAATGCCCGGACGGATTTTAACCGGGTTTTTTTCACTGTTCTAACTCTGGGGGTGACCGAGACTAGCTTAATTTCATTTTTGGGTGGCGTATTCCTTTAAACAATGTGGCATACTGTAGGTTCCAACAGCAGCTGGTAGAATTGAGAACCGTGTCAGTCAAGTGCTGGTCTCTGGACAGTCCATGGTCCAGGTGCTGTTTTTGGGTCTCCTGGTCAGTATTTCCCCTATACTTCACACCAGGAACCAGCTCCAGTAGTACTTTGGGATTGCTATTATGTAGTAGATATTACCAGTAGCTACTTGTGCAGTCAGTTAGAGTTGCAGCATTGGTGTACTGTTCGCTATTGTCTTTTTCAAATAAGAGCCGACCCTCTCATGCCAGCTTAAATAAACTCTTATGTTGCAAAAAGAGACTGAAAGAGGAAGAGTGAACAGGATAATCACAACAACAAACACTGTTTTATTTGTAGAGATAACTGAGTGATCTGAGCTTAAAACAAAGCCTCCATCCAAACTCTCTCTCTCTCGCTCTCTCTCTCTGGTCCCAAAGTTCACTATCTTGCTCCAGAGGCAAATGTGTGCAGTATTGCCCATGATACATTGATGAGCAATGACGGTGGATAAGTGAAACTATTTAACTCCAATAACAAGCTGAACTCTTGTCGGGAAGAACCTAACTAGGCACTGCTTAAGGGCGGATGTCTTTCCACTCGTCTGTCAGAGGAGATGAACTACCGATGTGAAGAGACTTCCAGAGGTTCCTTATGAAAACAATAATGCGACACGAGTGCCACTATGCCTCATATCATACAATCAGAAATGCCAGTGGAGTACAGCAGAGTGAAAGATGAAGCGCCTTAACCGAGGCACAATACACATGTGAAACAAGACAGACATGCAGGGAATATCAAGGACAAATCTGACAGATTTGAAACATCGAGCCACAGACGTCAAAGCCTACTGTAACATCAACTCGCAGGCAGACTTTCAGAGAAGAGGTAAGGTACATTTCATTTGAAACAGTTGTGGTAAAGGTAGCAGCTACGAAATGTTTTCCATGTTCCTTAATGACTGAACCTCAAACTGATTTGTTGTTTATCCTGGATTTGCCACAAATCATTGATCAAGCTGATGAATGAAACTCAAGGGAGCACGACTGACAGAAATAAATCTGGCGAGCCAAGCAGCAGTATGCATACTGTGAGGTATATAGAAATCAATTAACCTCGCAGCTAATGCAGCTTTCACATGTTCAGGGTCAGCACCACAGTGACGTGTTTTATACAAGACACGTCGAATGGATATAAATCACACATGCATACACACACACACATACACACACACACACACACATACACATACAAACACATACACATACACACACACACACACACACACACACACACACACACACACACACACACACACACACACACACACACACACACACACACACATTCATGTGACATGTTGGCTGAGTTGTGAGCATTATTTGCTTCCTCCAGGAAGGTTATTTGCTGTTTGTGGCAACCTGGTGCGGAGGGGGGAGAATCGGGTCACTCCTGCTGGGTGTCCTCAACAGGGGTCCAGCATCTCTCCAAGAGATGCATCTGGACATGGGAAGACTGCCCTCTGTGTCATCGTGCACCAGTGAGAGAATAAATGGGCTAAGGGCAAAAGAGCCATTAAAAAGCCTGAATATCAGCATTTCTGATGTTGAATAGGCATTTAACCCTCGTGTGACTGTTGTGTGACACTGCTCAGGTTTTCAAGGACTTCCATCAATAAAACACTGCTGAGCTACATTTTTAATGAAGCGCTTCCTGTATGTGTTTTTTTTTTCATGTTGAATACAGATCTATCCACCTACACAGCAGCACGGATGCGCTATTCCACTGAAATGACAATGAGATATAGTTGTAAAAGGTTCTACGTCAACTTTCCACTATTTTCACCATTCATTTAATGGCTGGTGGCATTATGTTTTCCTGTTGTCCATACAGTACGTCTGTCCATCCCAGTTTAGTAAATGTGATATCTCAAGAACAATTTATGACAAGTACTTACAATTCAAGACTCAAAGATGAACTGATTAAAATTTGTAGACCAAATGTCAAAGTCCAAGGTCACTATGAGCATAAAAAAGTCCCATTCCTGTGAACACTACAGTATTAGAATGCCTTGAGAGACCTGCTTCAAAATTAGTATGAATGTTTAATCTATAATGGAACTAATTCAGATGTCAAAGTTGTCAAGATTGCTGTAACCACATGGATGTCTCACTCTCATAAACGCGATATCTGAAGCTTGGTGCCAATGATTATTTGGACCCTAAGATGAACTGATTCGACTTTGGATGTCAAAGGTCAAAGTTCAAGGTCACTGTGACCACATGTATGTCCCTTTCTTCTGATATCTCTCATTAATTCATTCAGAAAAAAGTGCAAGAACCTATACATTTAAGTTCCCTGGGTTGTGGGATACTGTATGTCCCCACAGTAGGTACGTCAGTAAGCAAATTAAAGATAGAAGTTCCACCAACAGAGACAGTTTGCCAAGAGAAGCGGCCAAAATGTATTAAACTGAATGTCAGAAACTTTTACGATTCCCCCTCGGAATCAGTAATTTCAGCCTCTGTCTCTGTAACAGGAAACACTGCCATTTTCTCTTACACGCTCATTAATTTGTCATTGCTTCATCTCCCATTTTACATCTGCCTTATCCGGACCCTGTGATGTCACACCAAATGAGTCACACAGGGAAGAAGGCAGTCTCCTAAAGAGTCTTCGGAATGGATGGCTTTTGACACCTCATCCCTTTGCTCCTCCTAATCTAAAAAGGGAACTGTTAACATGTTAAATTCATTGGGGCTGGCAGTAATGAGACACAATGCATCATTATGCTGCCAACCAGTGGAGCTAACTGGTAGCCTCCTCATATCAAGTCATTAAAGTGGCCTGCTGAGGACAATCTCCAAGATCAGGCATTGAAAGGAGGTCGGAAGACTGGGTTATGGGATTTGAGACACAGTGGGTCAGGGATTTGAGACTCTAGCCCCTGATCCATCCCCAATGCTGACACAGTGCATTCACATGTACTGTATGTCACAGTTTAATACCTGCCTTTGACAAATTGCCCTTGATAAAAATATACACATTATTCATTATTCATTCATCCAATATTTAGGGTGGAGATAGATGTGCTAATACCAGTGACGCCAGGGTGAAACCTTTCCCCATCAAGTGACACTTACAAAAAAGTAACTTTCTTTTCATTTACAGTTCCAGGGTTTAGTGGAAGATGTAAATGGGTAATAGAAGCTTTAAGGCAAGAGCATAAAAAAAACAATTGAAGGGACTCTCAGGGGAACGCGGAGTCAGACTGTGTCGGGCTGGCATTGAACACGGCGCTATTGTAGTCCTGAGCCGCTCCCATGGTGCAAGACTGGTTATGTGGTCTGTCTGTGTTCTGATTCAGTGTCAAAGCTGCCCTTCTGTTGTGTCCCCTGGATGGGAAAAGAAGGCGAGAAAAGAGAAAGAGCCCGACTCAAAGTCGGGTTTGTTCTGCAGTTCTGGGCAGCATTATAGAGCTAAGCCTCGACGGCTGACTTTGGGTCTTGTTTAGTCACCCGCTGTGCCGCTCTGGAGATATTTCATAAATACTCTGCCAAGGCTTCCCACACACATACACAAATAGATAACCCAACGAGCATCGGATCTGTGGGGCTCATGCGGAAGACAATCACTCTGGGTTTGCAAAATATTTGCCGTCATCATGCCTGGTTTTGCCATGCACACGCTCAATCAAGTTGATTTCCTGTCTTGTCTCGTTCAATCAACGTGAAGACTGTGAGTTGGTTTATAGGGGGACAAATTGTGTTAAACGTCTGATCAGTAAGAGCACCTATCATTAACTGTTTTTACAACCATTATCGAATTGTTAGGATGCACATGAGTACATCCAGTGAGGAAAAGGTGCTCTAGTGATGACAGTGTGGCTAAAAGTCCAAGGTCTACTTTCTAAAGATATCTGGAGATGGATATTCTTTTTTTCTCCAAGCAGAGGCTGCAGATATTGGGCAGCATAGCTCAAACAGGGTTCAGATGGTTATTAATGGAATCCACCAGGCGTGAGGCTGCCTGAAGAATGAGTCATACGCCACCAGCCCCTCTCCAGAGACCTCCACCCGGCTGTGTCCTGCTACCCATCCTGCTCCCTGGCGAGAAGAGAGAAGGGCAGTGTCCACATCTTAGTCTAATGTTGGCCCAGTCTTTTTGGCTCCCTATACTTGGGTGTGAGGGCTCGCTCGTCACCATTGATTTAAAACACATGAGGAGTGGTTTGTTTTGAAAGCTGTGGTTTACGAGCGATGTGAGAAGCGAGCAATTCTCGCCGTGATTTCTTTTTTTTTATCCCGCTTTATAACTTTTACTTAGCATGAGAAATGTCCACGTTCTAAATTTATGTAATCACAAATTATTCACTCTCATGAATAACTAACAACAGTAATGCGTTGTATTCTAAATTTAAACACAGACTAAGACAGAATGATGAGCGATTCTCTTGTGTCTTCACATCTCCCAGGGAATGAAGGGGTCGGCTTAATGTAAAACTGACTCAGGGGATTGAATGGAATACATTTTCATTTAAAAGATGTACAGTCCATGCTAATGTGAGGAAATCGCACATATAATGTAGAGCAGCTCTGTTTTCCTGTCTGCAAGGCAGCACAAAAGGATTCCGTCGCACCGCACTGGTCTCCATTCCCAGAGAGCTTTGCACGGCGTTGTGTTTTGCGACTTGGAAATGAGGTGAGATGGAGAGAGCCAGAGGTCCAGCTGTCTGCATCGCATCTATCTCCTTTGTCTACGCCCACTGACTAACGCTGCTTTGAGACTAAGGGGAGGCTGTGCAGCTCTCAGGTGAAGTAGGCGTCTCGCTGCATTCTCTCTTGTGCGGGTCCGTGCGACTGCACCTGGAGAGCGAGGGCGCCCACAGGCGTTTGTCTTCTCACCACTTGCGTGCAACTCATTAAAGCGACTGCACTGTGGGATGGTGACGCACCGTGTGTGCACTCTTAGGCCTCGCTACCTACAGCAGACACACAGCCTACACTCACTGTGCCTTTATTGTGTCTGTGAGGTCTTTTGTGGATACAGATGCTTTGTCCTTGGGTGAACTTAATTCTCACATTCAGCTAGGACCTTGACATGTGCACCACAAATAGGTGAAATTCCGCAAAGCCTCGTCTTTTGTGAGAAGCCTGCATGCATTTCTTATGTCGGCTTTTCAAAGGCCTAGACACCTGGACCATTAACTTTACATGGCAATTTATACCTAGACTGCAGCGCCGGCGATGCAGGCAAAGCACTGACTTCAAATCCTGCTTCAACTAAAATATCTCCATTAAGTTAGACTTCTTCCTCTCTCAACAGTTGAATCCATACTGGCCCTGACTTAAGTGTGCTACAGATGGTGTGTGGCTGAGAAGTTGGACAGCCATTGCACATTCAAGCACAGAGACTCCCCTGGAAGAGATCTCATGCGCAAGCTGGTCTGGGGGATTTAGTTCTCTTTGTCTGAAACTTTATCTTGATTCCTCTGGTGCCTGACCAGACCAAATGAGATGGATGACTTGACCCTGTCCCTGACCCCGTTTAACCCTTGACTGTGCTTCTTCCCACTCTAGTTACACAAAGAAGCAAGGCACACGACTTGTTGCTTAGCTACCTATCTTTGCTATGCCATGTAGCTTGTTATCTAGCTAACTATAACATAGCATAGCAACAACAAACAGACAACCAATCGTCAACTGGTCTATTTGTGTTCATGTTGGAATGTTAGCAACACATCTCACGTTCAAAAGAGACAGAAAGGAGACATGCCCCTGTGAGCGCCCTCTCTGTCTGCCCCTGGTCTTTGTCCTCTAAGAGTCCCTCTGCCACATGGTGAGTCCACACAACTGTGAGTGGCAGCCAGCAACTTGTGCCTCTCTGTCTGCTTCACTGCTGATCAGTCAGAAGGAGCGGCTGGTGGTAGAGACCTTGACAGATGGCTATCCTCTTTAATTTCCATGAAAATCACACCTACACGCGGGGGGTTCACACCGCTATGGCGTCTAACCGCAGACCATGTCGTGCTTTAAAACAGTAATACATGTCACAAGGTGGTCCCCTAAGTAAAAATAACAGGTTGTTGTTTTTTTTAGTTTTTTTTAGCATACTTAATGCTAATGAAAACTCAATGGTAACTTTTTTCACTCCCTTGTAGTCCGTGAGCCAGGGCCTCAAATTATGGAAACCGTTACCGAAAAGGTGGCAAACGCTACCATACCTTTTCTGAAAGCCTGGAATCTCAGCTTTTCAATGATGTATGATGGCCATCTGACAAGAGTAGCTGTTTTGAGTTATGACACATAATGTAAACTAAGGTTAAAGAAATAATGTGTATAAATCAAGCAGAACACTGGAATATTTTATTTTGTTATGTTTGGTATCATTTTAAAGGGGAGACTCTGAGCTTTCATTTAAATCCTTTTGTGAACATTTTGGATAAGTACAGCCAACCCTGGAGCTCTTCAAACCTTTAATCACACACATTTCCCTACCATTTCCCTGCCATTTTTTGTCTTTTAATCCTGTGGCACCTGGGAGCATCAGAGAAACAAAATCCAAACACTGAAATACTGGCATGACCCTAAGGATTCAGGAAATGTATCATTTACCCATATTATCTGATTTGGAGGGGGTGATTTACAGTCTTGTATCAGAGATGGTGTTTTTTCAAAGACATAAACAGTAGTGTACTATTACCCTTGGCTAATTTGTTGATAAGTGGAGTTGAAAGTCTGAGGTAAATATATTTTAGATAATAATTATTGATACAGATCATTTTGAAAAAGTTGTTATTCAGCATTCTCAGCATTTTTAGATAGTTGAAAAGGTCCTTAATACATATCCACCACATATCATTTATATCAGGTCCCCACTTTCTGTGAATTTACATAAAAAAATGAATGCCTTGTTCTCAGGCAAGAAAATACACGTATACACAGGCTGCGATACTGTAAGTGCATTTGCAGGCCATGGTAAAGTGTCAGCCCTAAAACTTTTTCAGAAGAATGAAAACTTCTGTGAGACCTTTCAGAAGGTTGGGGCAGACTGGGCAATGACACCTGAGTTGTATGCAGCCTTAAAGGAGTTCACATGTCAAATGTACAGCTCTAATTCCAGAATCACCAACATCAATGAAATGAAGTATGCACTTTTTTGTGCAAAGAAAGGCGTAGAATCCTGGCAGTTAACTCCATGCTCGGATTCTCTCAGGAAGCACGGTCTCAGAGCTAACTATCAAGGTGCTATCTGGAGAAGATGCCTCGAGAACAACCCTGAAGTTCCTTCCCCAGTTGAGCATGGGTTGTCTAGACTGGACCAAGATGGTGACTTACAGCTCTCCATAGACTGGTTCAATGTCTCCATTGGTCCACAAGCAGTACTTGAGTTTCTGTCCTGCTCATGCAAGAGGGACTGTGTCACTCCTCATGTCAGTGTGTTGCACTGTATAACAACTTTTTCAAAATGATCTGTATCAATAATTATTATTTCAAATATATTTACCTCAGACTTTCAACTCGACATATCAACAAATTAACCTTAAGGGTAATAGTACACTACTGTTTATGTCTTTGAAAAAACGCCATGTCTGATATAAGACGGAAAATCATCCCCTCCAAATCAGATAATATGGGTAAATGATAAATTTTCTGAATCCATAGGGTCATGCCAGTATTTCAGTGTTTGAATTTTGTTTCTCTGATGCTCCCAGGTGCCACAGGATTAAAAGACAAAAGATGGCAGGGAAATGGCAGGAAAATGTGTGTGATTAAAGGTTTGAAGAGCTCCAGGGTTGGCTGTACTTATCCAAAATGTTCACAAAAGGATTTAAATGAAAGCTCAGAGTCTCCCCTTTAAAATGATACCAAACATAACAAAATAAAATATTCCAGTGTTCTGCTTGATTTATATGCATTATTTCTTCAACCTTAGTTTACATTATGCATCATAACTCAAAACAGCTACTTTTGTCAGATGGCCATCATACATCATTGAAAAGCTGAGATCCCAGGCTTTCAGAAAAGGTATGGTAGCCTTTGCCACTTTTTCGGTAACGACCAACCCCTCTGGCTCACGGACTATTGGGTCTGAAAATGTTTAAAAACTTGCCAATTAATATGTTACGGCTAAATGTAGTGTGCAATCGTGTGTGGTTTTTATCACCATCAACCCTCATCGTCACTTCAGCAGATCACTCTCTACCCCGGGAAAGCACTGGATTAAGCAGCGCCAATCGACTGTTGCTTTGATGGGCTGTATAATTCTGAGGGTGATCCAGTCCAAGTTGAAAGTAAAGAGGCGAGCTGTGCGTCACCATGTAGCCTACCTGAAGCTGCACAATTCAACACTGCTGACTGTTAAGAGTACCCAGTTACCAGTGCCAGACAGTGGGATGATGAAAAAACAGATCCGACCTGAACAACAGCTTAGCTCAAGCGCCTCATGCTGTGTCAAAAAAAGCCAAACCCAGCATCATAAAATGAGCCAGCAAAGGTTTGTGGTGATTCTCAGATTATCCAAGACAGGTCGTTTTTTTACTCAACTGACTTACAGCTGTATTCCATGCAATATACAGAGAGAGAGATAGAGAGAGAGAGATAGAGAGAGAGAGAGAGAGAGAGAGAGAGAGAGAGAGAGAGGGAAAGTTCCCTGTTGAATTTGCATATTTTAGATATGTATTTCACTGCTTCTTCTGTCAACAGCTAAAATTGCAGTGAAATAGTACCTTCCCTTAAAAGCTGAACACAGGGGAAAAAAAACTGTTTTATATGTATTATGCACCAAAAGATACAAACAGAATGTGCAGGATATCCCACTGATAAAGATCAGAGTCGGCCTAGAGGGGGCTGATCAGGACCAGGGAAAACTCAACCAAACTGGCACAGTGCACAAGTCTTACTATTGCACGAACATTATTTACTACTTATGTCAGAGAAATGTTGACTTGTTGTTTTCATTCCAGCAGTCATCCCTGTCACAAACAAATCAAACACTATCTAAACCATTTCCATAAAAGAGCACGTGGAAGCACTAAGATGAAAGGTCAGGCAGGTAATGGATTATTTGTTTATGTTTTGGTTCTGTTCCCTCAAGTAGATGGACAGATCTAACAGCATATTGCAACAGAAAGCTCAAATGCACTTTCAAATGTCTCCCCAAAAAATGACCACTGTTAGCAGTGGTATTGGATAAAATAGATATAGATATAATAGATTTAAAAAAAAAAAAAAATCGAATTGAACCAAAATGAAGATGCTTCAGCCATGCTACGTTGAAAGTCAGCGGCTTGCTTCCTTAAAGGGTGTAGCCTATATGGCCGGTGTGGGATTGCTCCTCAGGTACACATCCATCTTCGTCCGGCCCCCACGCTCTTTCGCTGTGTTCCCCATTACGGTGGCAGCACCAGAGGGCCGAGGCAGCGGCATCAGCAGCCTAGTGGGAGGTGTGAGGCGATCCATCCTGGCCCCCACCGCTACGCTGGCCCGGGCTGCGTCACACCAATTGCACCAATTATCCTCGTCTGTCGCTGGTTTCGCCTCGCCGTCCCCTTTGTGGCCACTGAGGTGATGGGGCTCTTAGGCAGACAGATGGTTTTACTTTCCAGGGTCCAATTGTGCCTGCCCCAGGATGGGGCGCCGGGCAGCAATTTTTTGCTAATCTATTTTATAAATACAACATGATAGGTTGGAGTGCTGTCATATTGTTCTTTGCCTGCAGCAACAGTATGTTAAAGTTTTATGCCTTATTGTGCAGGCAGAAGCTCATTCATAAATTCTTATTATTGTTTTATCATGGGGGTGGTTATTGGGTTGCTAGCACAATTCTATAATGGAAATTAAGCATAATGCATTTCTATTATCCTATAACCTTCCATCATCTGTCTTTCATTATAGCCTATTCTAAATGGGGTAAATATTAGACATGTTGTTTTTCTGTCCAGATCCCACGTGGATTCATACTAAAATAAGATGAAAACACACTTTATCTTACACAGAAACAGATGGAATAGCTGTAACTGAAAACTGAAAATTAAAATTAAGACTTAACACTCAGCAACAGATTACATGGCATCTGTTATGAGTACCACCGCTTCTGAACAGGAGGTAGAATTTCTAAAAATGAATCTCTTGGCCAACATTTCAAAAGAGTCAGATGTTAAATAATGGCAATTTCTCGTGATTAAAGGCACAAGCCAAAATGTCCCTCTATATTCATAAAAACATGTTCTTGCAAAGAGGATTGTGAAAAAAAAGGATGCCCTGATGATGAACCTGACACAGCTTGAGAAGGCCACTGATTGTCCGCCTACTTGGCCACCTCAGGCACAGGTCAAGCAGAGGTGTCAGGTCAGCACGGGGTCAGGGGGGTCAGAGTGATTTAACCACAGAGCAGAGTGTCATCACAAGAGCACACTCTAGATGCCTCTCATGCAGCGTTTATACGTCCTCCCTCGCTCCTCTGGCCTCGATCCTCACTGATCTACATAAAGAATGATGGGGCGGCAACAATGGGATAGTCTATCCCTTCTTCTATCTTTCTTTATGTAGATCAGTGAGGAGGATCGAGGAGCGAGGGAGGACATATAAACGCTGCATGAGAGGCACCCAAGGCCACTTGGCCCTGGATGGACACACACTGCACCCACAGTAGTGCACCCAATGGTGCATATGGCGGGTTCATCCAGATAGCTCCACGGTGGAATGAATGGTCTTCCTTCATGAAAGTATGTGTGTCATCTGAGTGGCCTGCAGTGTGCTCACAGAACACACCATTTCACATTGTTAACAATAATATGGCACATACAGAAAGGGCCAGTGGATCCTTCTTCGACCGTGATTCCGTGAACGACATATTGTTGGAGAACTGTGCAAGCTGAAGGGGGACAAAGCGCAGAGAGAGACTGATTTGGCCCAAAGTCGACAACATGTCAACATTGTTATGATTTTACATGTGCTCTGCATTCCAAGGTTACTGTACGAAGTTCTCCAGTTTTTCCATTGTGGTCTTCTTCAGCTGGTTTTGTTTAGCATGAAAGTCACCACACTCCAGACCAGCTGGTGAATTGCCAGTGGAACTAATAACCTGGAGGTATGGCTTCAGATGGATGTCTACAGAGTACATGTCTGTTTAGTAACCACAGTATAAAAAAAACATTCATGGCCCCAGCTGTGGCGCAACTGGCTGGGGCACCTTCACCGCACGCCGGCAACCCGGTTTCGATTCCCGCCCTGTGGTCCTTTCCGGATCCCACCCCGATTCGCTATCTCGTTCACATACTGTCATTCTCCACTGTCCTATAACATTAAAGGCATAAAAGCCCCCAAAAATACGTAAAAAAAAAAAAGAAAAACATTCATCATTAGCATAAACCATCTTTGGGTGAAATTGTAGACAAATCAGTAATACACAGAAAGTAATTATAATCAGAGCCATAACTAATGCATTGAGAATATACCACCCTCTATTACAGTATAAGGCACTGCAATTTAAGTTCACCAGCAACACACACACACTGGTTTAATGGTCTATATATATTTGCCTCTCTCCCATTTTACTGCATAACTATTTCATTATGTCAGAACACGGTGGGCTCTAATAATTTGTGCGTCATGGAGTCGCGTCATGGAGTACATTAATTAAGCCACTTCCATAACATTTCTAAAAAACCATAAATGACAAACTCACTTAAAAACTCATGCGCCTCAAGATCTTAAGACACAAATTACTCAGCGGGTTTCAGCTTCATTGGGCCCTATGACATGCCCATCTATTAGAGCCGCCTGTTTGCTCTGCATGGTTCTTACAGCACGGTAGCCATACACAGTACGCGCTGTACATTCAATTTAGTGCCCAGCATTTAATCTATATATACAGTATATGTATGAAGACTGCGATAGGATTGCTTATGGCTCTGCCCAACACAACTATATGTATTTACATTCTATTTCTCTCCAAGATTTTATGTTGCATTTTCATTGAAACCGTGGCCCAAAGCCAAGAAAGAATATACTGTATCTCTGGAGACAAGAAAGACAAGATACCCAGGGTGCATCTGAGAGTACGCTTTGCACAGTATGATATCTTAGGCAATCCATGACTTGATTGCAATGTCAGTATCAAGAATAGCAATTCCACAACATATATTTGCAGTCAATGCTATTCGATAGCCTACTTTGTATACAAGTAGACAAATATTCATAATGTTTTAATAATAAATGTGACAGTTTGGAAGCAAATAGAGCCCTGAGCTATTAATCAAGGTTATACGGCATATTTAGAATGCTTTGGCAGTGTTTTATAATAACTACAACAGAAAACAGTTTAAATATCTGCGTTCAAGTAGGCTTTAGTCATCATTTCACATAAATAAGGTAGTAACCAAAGGCAGAAGTTACACTGATGCGTTCACCATGGTTGTGCAGGCTGGTGGGGTGACTGCCTGTGGACATGGGTATATTATACCAAAACTCAGGAAGGGTTCTCTGCTTCAGCACCTGAACATGTATGCTCTGTGGATCTGTCATGATTAACATGTGAGCCGTCTGGCATTTACATGTTTAGTGACAACACATGCACGGCTGTCCAAGAGTTACCACACCATGCTGAACGTCACCTGGTTGATCAGAAATGTGAATGTATTTCTTCCCCTGCGTGAGTTTTTAGCCACCATGAAGGCTGTGACATTTGGAGCTGACATAAATCAAATTACTGAAGGATACTCAAAGAGCAGGAAGTCCTCATTCAGGAAGAGGGCATGGATCAGAAGCATTCACCTTACAACACTAAACTGCCAACACAAATCTTCTCCAATGCCTTCAGAATTGTTGAATTATTTTGTTGATAAAAGATCACAAACATGCTATGCATGGGTGATATAGATTTGTAGGGCTATTAAAGGGAATTAACTCAATTTTATGATGGCTGTTCAAAAATATATATCTATATACTGGAATAAAAATGCAATATTGTGAACCATATTTTAAGAAACTAGCTTTTTATTATTATTTAAATGGCAAACATTTCAACTATAATGTGCTGTCTGTGCTATTTCTCTCGGTCTGGTGGGCGAGGAGTGAAATATGTTCAACATTAACACCACCACAACAACCTGGAGAAGAATGAGCTCCAGTAATGAATTTTACATGGCTCTCTATCAGCCAGAGACCAGAGATCAAGTATAGTGGATGCAGTATGCTATTTCTGTGGGGAGAGAAAGAATGATTCCTGTCCTTAGAGTGATCACTATTGTTCATTCATCTGCCATTGTCAGAGCTGTCCTTTCTACTAATAACATATTGAAGAAGCATGGTTTCAACTAACATTACTGAAATAGAATATAGGCAACTGATGGAAGAACTCTGAATGGCCTTTATATTAAACCATCTTTTGTCTTTGAAGTCACAAGTTTCTATCAAACATTTAGTCTTTCTCCTCTTAGTGCTACCCACAGGGTACAAAGATGAACCATGTCCTCTATCTCACTGTGAATAACACATTTTCCCTCCAGGGTGTTTTGATTATGATTTTCTTTTTATGATATTTTAAAAGACGATGACGCACAACTGCACAGAGTTCAGTTTTTTTTCTTTTTAAATTCTCTTCCAAATAAATGAGGATAGTTTTAATGAAGTCATTGTGTGCTCGTGGGGAGGTATAGGGGCAGAGTGATGGTTTTGTAATAAGAAATTGGATTATGAGAACCAGGTGCTAATGTCTGTTGAAGGCAGCATATGATCGAGGGCTAATTGACGACAGTGACTGATCATTGGTTGCGATCTGGAACGCTTAGCTTGTGGAAAGGATATTTGGCATGGTCTGTGCCACTGCACCTGTAGAGAATACGATGCTGAGGGCACTGAGCGCTGGTGATGTGCTAATTAGAGTATCAACCAAAATATGGCGGCCTGCTGGGTAAGCTAGTCTACACTGATGACACTATTTTTAGTGTCACAAGTTGGACCGCCTCACAGAATGTTTTCAGATCGCTGGTTAAGGATCCACCGACACATCAACCTTCATCTCAATTTTAGGACTGGGCTGCTGCAAATTTTGTATTTAGTGTCCAACTCTCATCAGAGCTTACAGTACCTTCTCTGAGCATGAGCTATCTGACTGAGGCTGTAGCTTTAGGGTGCCTCTCATGTAAAGTTTATACGTCCTCCCTCGCTCCTCTGGCCTCGATCCTCACTGATCTACATAAAGAAAGATAGACAAAGGGATAGACTATCGTTGTTGCCGCCCCATCATTCTTTATGTAGATCAGTGAGGATCGAGGCCCGAGGAGCGAGGGAGGACGTATAAACTTTACATGAGAGGCACCTATAGTCTCAGGTAGGTGATGTAACTCGTAGGTCAATCAGTTCCTCTCTCACCCATTATGCTGCCCAACCCCATGTGTAGGCCCAGGTCATCTCCTAGACTAGCCTACTGCAATGCTTTCCTAACAAGGTCTGCATGCCTGAGTACTAGTGAGAGGAGACAACTGCAGATGATCTGGAGCGTAGCAATGTGTCTGAACTTCGATCAGCCGAGGAGAACATGTCACTCTGCTGTTGATTACCCCTCACAGGCTGCCTGTAGCTGATTGAATTTCTAGTCTCCTACTCCCTTGCCTACAGAGCACCATTCTATCTGAATTCATCAGTTCTGCTCCCTCTCTTGGCTATTTCTGATGAAGGGGCTCTTGACTGCCCTATACCTCCGCTGAAAGAGATCGAAACCAGACTTTTCCTTTTTTTTTCTTCTTTTTTTGCAGTGATACCTCAGCAGGGAATGAGCTAACCAATTCCCTGGGAGAAATTCTTGCTGTTTTCAAGAATTATTTGAAGAGCAATATCCCCAAAGCTTTTTTTAAGTTCTTAAAGTACAATTTCATCATCATCATTCATATCATTACTAGTCAAATTATTCTTATATCATTACATTAGATCTTTCTTGTGTGGATAGAAAACATTGGGCAATAAACTATTTTAATGGGGGATTTTTTGTAAGTCACTTACTAATAATTTGGATAAATGCTAAATATCTAGACCTTAATGTAAACATACTTGTCTCTCACTTAAAGAAAATCTCCTGACACCTGAGGTACCCATAAGCCATTTATATGTCCCATGTTCTTTACAGGAAGAAGACTGAGATGTCAATAAGACCGTAACATCTCAAATTATGTCTTGCAGCACCCATATCAGTGGAAGTTCCAGTAAAACATGATGGGAATTATAATGTGGCGGTTTGCTGTTCTAAAAGTTGTAGGTAATGTTGGAATGGTACGATTTTAGATATAGTGTAACAGTACCGTTTTAGGTAATGGTATAATGGCATGATTTTAGGTAAGTGTACCACACTTTGTATCGCTCCCAGTCACTCAACACCAAGATTTATACAAGTTGATAAAACAGACCAAAGTCTGTTTATTAGGCTCAATGCAGAAAGCTGTTGCCATGCTTAATTTTCAAGATGCTTCTTTCCTCTTCACTGACTTCTTTGATAAAAGTTTATTGTTGTGAAAACTGAAGCACAGATAAAGCAAAATTCTCCAGCATCTGTAATCACTGATCATTGTAGCATTTGTTTTGTTCTTTAGGCTGTCAACTATTGAGGAATTATTGGGTTTGTTTTCAAGATTATTTGACCATTCAGTACCTGAGTTACCCTGTTTTTCTGATCACATAAAATAATTTAGATTATGAAAAGTAAAGTAGTCATTAGTAAATGGTTTATGTCTTGGGTCCTGAATGGTATTGTTCATGGTTTTCTTCAGTATAGTGATTTGATTTCACTGATTTCACAGTGGATTGTCTCTACGTTGGTGAAGGATGTATATTCACATACAGTATACAAGACATTGGTCATTTTTGAGGGACCATAGCACTAGAAGCCTGGACCACAAAAAGAAGAAGAGAGCACTGTGTCTAGTGATTTTACCAAGTATTTCCCCTCATGAATATAATGTATGTTTCTGAATAGTGTCATTTTTCTCTAGTACGAGTCAACGCCGTGGCAAAATGCAATGTCTAACAAAAGGTATGATGAATATATATAACACTATCATTGCAAGGTTCCCAGATAAAGGAGTCAGGTGAGGTTGTGGAATGTCATAGAAACTACGATGTGCAAAGCAATCAGACACCATGGAAACAGATGTGTGTCCAGGTATCAGATGCCATGGAGATAAATCCACTTGAATCCAGAGCAGAAGCCGTAGAGGGAAATCAACATTACAGAGTTGTTGGAGCTTCAAAGTTCCCTCTCTCACACATCATCAGAGGATCCCTCTCACACACGGCACAAAATAAAATCAATCATTTAACCCTTGGAAGTTCTTTTTATTATGCTAATTTGGATTACAAACGGAAACACTTAATTAACTTCTTATGAGTCATTCATGCCAGTGTGAAAATAAATCATTCTTCATTCTGACAAAAGAGTCCAAACTGCAATTTAGCTGCCAATCACTGCATCATAACCTTTGCCATGAACTACATTAGCATGGATTTAACGACGAGGGTTTAGCTAATGAGATAGCACGTGGGCTTGGAGCAAATATTAGTCTAGACAACACTGCTCCATTAAAAGCCTTCCTTCATAAACCAAACAGTGCATTTGTACCTCTATTCCCAAATGTATAATTCATTAATAAATCATATTACACATTACAAAAATTACTGTTAAGTGAACTCTACTTATCATGCCCACCACTGCCATTTCTTTTTTCCCATTGACAATATCATGTATAGACTCGTCGTCAGATAACTTGCCATGATTGTTTCCCAGAGTATCAGTGGTCCATTAAAAGCCGTCCTTCATAAACCAAACAGTGCATTTGTACCTCTATTCCCAAATGTATAATTCATTAATAAATCATATTACACATTACAAAAATTACTGTTAAGTGAACTCTACTTATCATGCCAACCACTGTAGGCTACTGCAATGTCTTTTTTCCCATTGACAATATCATGTATAGACTTCACCAGTCGTCAGATAACTTGCCATGATTGTTTCCCAGAGTATCAGTGTGTCTCTGGGTGGGCCTTTGTACTAGCGCCACCTACAGTGAGGCAGACTCAAAGCGACAGCTTGTTGCACCAAGAATGGAGTCACATGATGTGTCACTACACACTGTTATTCAAGTCAAACGTCTGTCAAGATCTTAAATCTTTTTTATTTTCAAACACACTCAGGCAGTTTGGTCAGAATTATGTTCAAAATCCCATTGTTGATTTAAAAGTAAGCAAAAGAAGCTCCCAAAAGAAAGCATCTCCAAAAGTAATGGATGGTCTGTTTGCTACATTTGTCCAAATAATGGAGCATCTGTAAACACCAACAAGTGTTGCCACATATCATCAGATGAGTGCAACCATCTATTGCATGGGTTTTACTGCTCCAGTATAGTTTCCCTTTTCCAGACTAAAAAAAATGAAATTCATACACGCGGTAGGTCAACTGATTATATGATTACAAGCGCCATTCTAATCAAGCAACACCTCAAAACTCAACTGAAGTTTGGTATTTTAATCTACGTTATGGATTAGCACAGTCCAGGCGCACACTTTCTCTAAGCTTGCGTTTTGACTTTTCCAGTAGCTATACATATTAAATATCCCCCAAGGGACAGGGGAAATGATAGGTCTCATTTCAGAAAGCTGATTACTTCCAATGAGAAAAGAACATTAGCTATTTAAAACATGAGCTCGGTGATCTAATATTAGTGTGTCTGTGTGTGTGTGTGTGTGTGTGTGTGTGTGTGTGTGTGTGTGTGTGTGTGTGTGTGCGCGCGCACACAAGAGAGAGAGAGAGAGAGAGAGAGAGAGAGAGTGTGTGTGTGTGTGTGTGTGTGTGTGTGTGTGTGTGTGTGCGTATGTGTGTGTGAGAGAGAGCGAGACAGGGAGACTGTGTGTGTATGCCTCAAAAATCCCTATTTTAGTGGCAACTTAACTCCTTTGTCTACGAGTACAGTGTTTCCCTGACGCCATACAACATGAAATAAAGCATAAGAGTCAATATGCAAACTTGGCCACAACCACAGGTGTGACACTGTATACACCATTTGTGGTGTGTGTGTGTGTGTGTGTGTGTGTGTGTGTGTGTGTGTGTGTGTGTGTGTGTGTGTGTGTGTGTGTGTGTTTGGGTGTGTGTGTGTGTGTGTGTCGATCCCATTCCATTTTAGTCCTACCAACTTTTGATCAGTTACCTGAAATTCATCTTGTAAATAAACCTAGCCTATAAAAAGTCTATAAATGTGCAGTCCTCTGCACTGACCCTGTTTGTGTGTGTGTGTGTGTGTGTGTGTGTGTGTGTGTGTGTGTGTGTGTGTGTGTGTGTGTGTGTGTGTGTGTGTGTGTGTGTGTGTGTGTGTCTCTGTGTGTGTGTGTGTGTGTGTGTGTGTGTGTCACCACCCCTCATTATCACCTCTGCGCTGCCTGCTCTTCAGACACAACTTTCCCATGCTGGATGTCATTTACACGGCAGGACAGAATCCCTGCTAATTGGAAACACTGCAATTATTTTTGTGCCACACACAAGGCAAACATGAATATGTGGATGCAAAACCAAACTCTCTTTCTTATTTAATTCTTTCATTCGGTCTCACTTTGAGGAATATAAACAACCCATAGTACTGTATGTCCACGATAAATTAGCATTTTTCCTCCAGGTCTACATATCGTCTGTTACTGTAATATTGATCTGTTAGTCTCTTTTGTTGACAGCAAATGGGTGAAAACAGTGGTTCTGTCTTTGTGGAATACAGGAATTTTCTTCAGAGTCTAGGGCATTGTAGCTATTTTTCAAGTCTCCATATTTCCATGACTATGTTGAGAAAAAAATATTTTCCAACACATTCTGAGTTGATTTGGTTCAGATGATTTTGCACCTTATGTTCATTATATGATGCCAGATTATATTTATGTCAAATTGAGAGACTGTGAACTCCCCCATCACTGAGAACACACCAATAATAATGTATAAAGAGGCGGGGTTGGTGTTGCGGATATTGGATGACGTAACATTTGGTCCAGACTCTATTTCAGTGCTGCTAGGATACAGTGCATGTGCTAAATATGAGTAGACAGGGATGTAAGACAACTTGATAATGGTATGGGTTGTGAATTACCTAGGGACTGAATGATACTCAGATGACTGAATCATTTCCCTGAAGAACGTATGCATGAAAAAGGCACCTATAATTGTTGCTGAAAGTTTTAGATATAGATAGTTAGATAGATAGATAGATAGATAGATAGATAGATAGATAGATGTTATATGTGATGTGTGATATGTTATATGTACGAGATGTATGTTACATCAAATGCTGCCATCTTTTATGGATGAAATGACGTGTGAAGAAGAATATCCTTTATAGGACAATAAAGACTCTATCTCTAGATGGATAGATAGATAGATAGATAGATAGATAGATAGATACTTTATTGATCCCCAAGGGGAAATTCAAGTTTTGAAATGGGAGCTAATAGCAGCATTTGTCGAGGAAGGTCTTGGCATGGAAAATAAATTGAACAAATATGTAATCAATGGGCTCTTAACATGAGTGTAAATGCGTTAGCATGAGTTGCTTAGTGAACCTCAATTTGACTGTAAAGACGGTCTACTTGATAGGGGCAGATGTTTGACATCTGAAAGAATTAATTATAAATTGAGGCAATGAACAAATTATATTAAGATGTTGATCTTCCATAAAGGTGAACAATACTCACATTTTAAAAGTTTAATGCTTTTGTGGCATCAGATTATTAGCTCCTGTATGTAGTTAGGTATTTCTAAAATAAAAAGCATTGGGTGGTATCCTCAGTGAAAAGTGTGATCAAAGCGTCACTAATGTTGCAGCAAGATATATGTTAGACTCAATAACGACGGTCCACACAAGAGAGTGAAATCCTTTTGAGAGTTACATCACCCTGGGCAAGGTCACTGTAAGCAGATTAAGGAACCATTCTTGAACATGAGGCTCAGGAGAAGGCTGCACTCTGGTGCACATGAGAAGGGGTCCCCGTGCTAGGCTGCACAGCTTAGGACTCGGTTGTATGTGCTTGTTTTAAGTGTCACAAAACAGTGTTTCTTCAAGTGGAAAGCCTCTGTTTCCCAGAGTCACAGAAGATGTTGAGGAAAACAGACACTGAGAGATGGACCACTGGAATCAGGACAGGTTGTCTACTAAATTTGAAATGTAAAGGTTCAATCCCAAATGTCTTACTCCCAGTCCTCAGTCCTCAGCGTTCCAGCTTGTAATTTATTTAAGGCTGGTAGGGCATTGGTTACTCTTAATGTTCTTCTTAGCCATCATTTTACCAACTAGCAATTTCCAACTAGGAACCTCCAGCCAGCCTTCCATCTGTTCTGTCTGTAGTGGTCTAGACTCAGCTGATTCATGTGTAAAATTGTGCAATGCACTGGTGTACAGTAAATTGAAAACTCTATATTATCGTCCAGGCAACATTGTCGCCTGAAAATTGACAAAGAGAAGCAGAACCTTGCAAGCTTTCCATGCCATGTATGTATTGTGCGTTATATATGAGCGAGACCTTACGTGTCACTCTATCATACATGTGTCCATGTGTGTCATTGTGAGATTATGATGTACAGAACAAAAAAGCTATTCATTTTGTATATGGTGCTACAGAAGAAGTGAGCATTGCGTGCTATTTGGTTCTTCAGCAACACCAAGGCCAAATCTCACTTGCCTTCAACAACATTCTCAATGCATCGTAGAATTGCACGTCTAAAGAAAAAAATGCAATTTAACAAAATATTGTACGCTATACTTGTCTGCACAATTGTACATAGCATCACATTGGTATCACATGAATGTACTGTATAGACTACAGTCAAAAGCAGTGCAGTTCCTGTCAGACCTGTGTGACCAGAGATGGATGAGGAAAATACTTGATAAAATCTATACAATAATAGTCTAGAGGACCACCTGAGCTTAGAGTTGCCAGATCTGTAACAAGCTTCTTATATTCCCCCATAAACAGGTGCAGTGTTTTAATTGTAACAGCCAAAAAATGCATGCCATCAGCAGACTGACAACTTCCGCAGTCATTAAGGAGAGAGAACAGACTGCCATCTGTGCTATAAATAATTGATACCATATCAGACACCATACTTGGAGGACTGGTACGTCAACTGAGGAGGCAGTTATACACTCTGGATTCTTGACCCGAAGTCCAGTAGGATCATACTAAGCACACAAGAGACCATTTTCGCCAAATTATCCTTTCCTCAGGCCCTCCTCATTCCCACATTCAAGTTTGTTGTATTGAAATGGGCTCAGTGTTCAGTGCCAAAGACAGACAACCACACACTGCTGCCCAATGGTTGATATACAAAATCTGACTTGGGGTTGCTAGGCACACAGCACAATGTGACAATACAGTATTTTTTAAATATATATATCACAGAGAAACATCATAAGCTGCGTACACTCCACCAGTCACTGTACAGTATGGTTATCATGTTTGGAAGTGCAAAAAGTTATCGGACGCGGTACTCATGTAATACAAATCTTCAGCAATTTCCTTTGTTCTTGGCTGTTTAACGCACATGATGAGGCATTCTATGCGAGGCACGCCTCGGACTAATCTTTTAGTATTTAAAGGGCACAGGGATTTAGTTTTAATTTCCTGCCAATGCTGGAACAGTGATTTGCATGTTGATGATAGGGTGCCTGATGTTTCAGCAGAACCAGGAATTGGTAATAGCCAAACATTGCAGAGAGAGACTGTGAAAAGCAGTGGTAAATGCTTGCAATTCATTTTATTGATGTGAGACAAGCCCTTTTTAATAACATCGGTGTCAGAGGCTGGTGGCTAGCAGAGGGTATATGGATAATAGCAGAGTTTTCTCATAAATATCACTTAGGTTCTCTCTCTGTTATGGATATGGAAACACATAAACTATCCACACCTTCCTCCACAGGGAATAACAATAACATCAAGAGAATCCACAACAGAGATCCGTGAACTGGTTTAACCATATCTAAGGCAAAATAAGTTACAAAATGAATGAAACTGACTCTGTCTTGATACCAGATGCCAGAAACAGTCTGCACACCTGTATTCAGATCCCCTCCCAGACGTTGATCATCTGATAACATTAATCACCAGAACAGATGAACAAATACCAGACATATGCCCATGGGAAAGGCAAACATGTTCCCAATTGAAGGCTCTCAGTTTTAAAGCACACCCTCTCTTAACAGAGCACTTGTATAGAGTGTACTGTGCCATGGATCACTGGATTGCAAGTGTAGCTGTACTGTTTTTGATTAAGTTACAATTGCTGACATTAGATGCCTGTCGGTTAACTCTGATTCAGAAACGGTGCGAATGTTCATGCCAGATAGATGATTGATTGTCTACAGTCAGCTTCTATGGTTGTATCTGAGTTGTCTTATGTTGATTATTAAAAGAGAACTGAAGGGTGTGTTGCATTTGATCGGCTGTTGAATTCAAATCTCCATACATTTTTGTCAATATCAAAGACTACACATTTATATAAACCACTATGACTGCAAGTTTTAAATAATTTGCACCAAACTTTGACTATATGTCAAAGTGAAATAACAGTCATAGGTGAATTTAGTACATGGATAATTTGTGGAAAATAAAAACTTCACAAACTACTGAAAACCGGTGTAGAGCCACTCAAGCGTATAACAAAATATTCTGTCACTTTCAGCTAGAACTGAATTCCCACCTGTTCCAAAGGAGGCTGACTTTCAACCCCTTCTTCTCTGATCTTTCTTCCCTCTTCTCCTAGGTTGTCAGCAGTTTCTATCCATGTACGATGGCTGCAAACAAGAAACAGAAAGTAAGATGAATTCTCATTCTCACTAAGGAGCAAGTAGCTTTGTGATTGCATACAGGTTCAGGTTCCATTTATAAACCATCATTTATGAATCACAGCCTTGAGTGTAAGATTCACAAGGTATGGTTTTGCTAGGCTGTGCCTCACTGACTGCTGTCAAAATTCACCATATTTGGACAAAGGCCAGTGAGTTGCAAAATGGTAGTACACAACTGGTCACATTGAAATAATGGCAGAAGTTGATTTATGAAACTTAAACTAATGGTAAAAACAACAAAATCATGGAGCACATACAGTACAGTGCTGGGCAAAAGTGAAAACACCCATGCTAAAGTTGACTTAAAAGAGGAATATAAAAATATCTTCTTTTGGAAATTGCTCTTAATGCCTTAATTAAAAAAAGAGGAACAATCCAACCCTTAAGGACACCTATTTTATTTGTGAATGAATAATGTAGGCTATCGTAAATAAATAAATGTTCTGGCTTAAAATTCAGGGGGCATATGTGACTACACCCTAATGTTAAATTCCCATAGAGGCAGAAAGATTTATTTTTAAAGGCCAGTTATTTCATAGATCCAGGATCCTATGCATCCTGATGAAGTTACCTGGCCTTTGGAATTATAGCCTCAAATCATCACATACCATTCACCATACCAAGAAAATGGCATGGTTTTATTTCAGTTAGCCTATTAGCTGGCTTGATCTACATTGAGAGATGACCTTATGGAAACCTACCTACCACTTCTCAAATGGCAACCAGACATTCATTTTCTCGTATTTGAAAAAATGCCCAGATCCATTCATTGGGTGCCACGGATGTCTATCAAATGCGTCTAGCTCATCATGGTCTTGCTTTCTCCCCTGTTCTGTGATTGGTCGCCAACATCAGGCGAAAATTTGGGTGTTAGTTTCCAGACTGCCTTAGCAGCGTGAATGAAATCACCACGCAAGGCAGGATGGAAACACCCAAGCTAGTTTCACCATGGCTTTTGCTGAGAAACAAATAGTTTGCAATACACACTGAACTTGAATCAAATATTCTTTAAAACACAGCTGATCACTTTTGAATGACGTTCCATTGCAAGTAGTGACCAGACTGTAAATATTATAAAGCCCAGACTACTTGCGGAGTGATATGAAAGATGTGAATAAGAAGCACAAAACCCATTGTCTTTGACAGCGGTCTGTTGTACTTAGTAATGGTCTGTTATCACCTGGAGCGAAGAAATACCGGGACACCTATGAAGTATATATATATATATATATACTATATTCACCGTTCCATATAAATACTTAACTATACTATTAAGTATTAACTATAACTGCCTAACTTTAGCCAAACTGCTAAATGCTGAAATGCTAGCTACTGTAAACAGTTAGATTCATTTCCTGTGGTTGCTGGCTTGTGCCTTGGCAATCCTCAAGCTACTTGTGTGGTTAGCCTCATGCTGGAGAGTGACTAAGTGGGTGTACTCACTGGGGCTTAAAAACTTGATTTTGAAAGACCAATATTCGAGTTCCTGCCACTGAGATTCTGTAAGTAGTTGCCATACGTTTTATTGAGACAGTGAAGTTTTGCTTACCAGTTTAATTTGTGTCCATATCTATCAGCAGTCTTTTCTCTCTCAAATGAAATCTCCTTACTTTTTCATATTTCTAAACAGGTAGGTGAAATGATGGACTATAATTACAGTATATCAAATCACCAACCCCATGGAGCTACTCTAATTAACCATTTCAATTAGAACAAGCTTTACAGCACCCCCCTCCCCTTGAAACTCAACTGTTATTAGTCAGTGGCTGTTCTGATGCATGGCATGTTCTTTTGAAAGGCATGCTGGGTGTCTCAATCTTCCTCGTCTTCCTTCTCAGCGCTGGCCTTGGGGCTTTTGAGCACTGCAAAGTAAACAGGCATTGTTGTCAAAGACAGCCAAGGCTACTATGATGATCAATGCAATACCGGATAATGAAAAAGTCATTCAGACACTTGGTATAGCCAATCTAGCCAGTATGGCTGGAGGGAAAGGGCTGTAGGTCATATATCAAACATTCATCTGAGGCAAAGCTGATAGGCCTACAACGAATCAAACTGAAGCTTACTTATCAGTCATAGGTTTCTGCTATATTCTCATTTGTTATACCGTTCTGTTCAATAGTCTGCTTTGTGTGTGCTGGGGTCTGCATACCTCGTTGTCATTATGCCATGGCCTTAGGGTGAGATTTCCATGGACATCATGAAGCACATCATTAAATGTGTCCATTATTTAAGCCTCCACACGAGTATTCAGAATAGATGACAAAGCAGTAGCTTTGCAACATGCGCACGCATTGCCGACAGCATCAGGAATGCATCTGAAAAAAACAACAAAAAAAAAAAAACATTCAAATAATCATAAGGTACTTTATACACAGAGCACACTGCTGTCAATGTGTCATCAATCTCACTGCAGAGACTGCTTTACGATTTATCCTTGATTGTGGACAATCGAACCTGGGGTTGCATTTCAAAAGATGGCTGCCTTTCTCATGGATCACTAAACTCCACAGAGCAGCCTGCTGCAGTAGATTCACTTCACCTGTCTGTCAAAACAACATTCAATTCATTGTAGGAGTTATTGGATTTCATGCTCTGGCCAGATTATTAAAGTCTGCTATGTTCGATGGAGGTGCTGACTTAATTGACTCAGTCATAATTTGAGTTATTAAGTCTTGGGATTTCCAAGAGTCCCTGTGGCCCTTGGCCTGTCAGAGAGCCTTAACAAGTTTGGGTCGGCGTGGGTTGGGGGGGTTGTTTCTCCCCCTGTCTTTGGTAACTGAGCTGGAAAGATGTCACACTGCTGAGTCTCTGATTGAGTATCCCTCTGTAGCTCAGAGGTGACCCCATCCTCAAACAGTGCGAACACCAAATCTCCCAACCCCGAGACACCCAACACACACACACACACACACACACACACACACACACACACACACACACACACACACACACACACTTATTTCCAGCTCTAGAAACAAGAGAATAAAAGAGGCAGTGACAGTGCTGCATAACTCTCTGGCAGGTAGAGCACTGAAGTTCAGGCGCTGCGGAGCGAATGTGCACATGCCTCTAGTGAAGCCTGCACACAATGTTCTTGTCATCAGGCTAACAGCCTGCAGGCTCTGGCACTTTCTGATTCCCCGTGGTGCAGTGTGTGCACCATCACAACAGAAGCACTGAAGAACTGAGATTATCAGATTTATGGATTTTTGTTTGCTTGTGTGGACCTGTGAATCTGGCTTTGCAAGGCGCATTAATGTAAATACTCTAAGTGCTGAATACAAACTAGGCAGGTGCCAAGTGAACACATCAAAGTCAATACTTTGTTGTTCCAAGCAAAAGTCAATAGTTTGTTCAAAGCAACCCATTGTGTAGGAAATAGCCACACTTGCAGCACGGATAGGCCTCTGCAGGCTTGTGTTTCAGCACTGCCGAGGCAACAGCTAACACATACAGCGTCACATCTCAAAGGAAGAATGTGCTGAAGTTACTATCCAAAATATCCCAGACACATGGGCTCAATATAGCCCTCATAAAAAACTCATCTCTTTAACCAAGGATCATTTCTTTTCTCAGGGAGGGACATTTAACTGGTGTTTCACATCACATATCTCCACTAAGTTTCTATGTTAATACCCTAAATCTTAGGTAACTTGACTGACATGGTAAGATGGTGGAGATTTTAACATTCTCCTGACAACACTTGTTCAGTTGTGCTCGAAAAAGTCTAAGTAATGAAACACCAGGTAATAAACATGTCTTAACCAGAAGAAAGCAATCACTCAGATGGTGTCCAGCATGGCTATGGTTTTCTTCTGTACAAGTGGCTCTGAAGCATTCCAGGACACAGTCTGTAATGAAAATGCTTCCTCCAATCCTAGATTGAAATTAGCAGTTGGTTGAGTCAATTGCTTTTCTAGCCTGCACTTCAAAGTTATACAGACCTCACAGTTCCTACCATCCGGACCTGCTATCACCTTCAGCATTGTTCTGTGTTGTTCTTCCTGTCAGTGAAAGAACTGCTATATTTCCTCCAATAATGGATCCACTTTAAAAGTCACAGAGGCCTTGTTCTCTTACCAAGTGCTGTATGTCTGCACTCGAAGCAGACCTAGAAACGTGGCTGTCCATGACTTGTTTTCATTTGCTAGTGTGAGAACGGTTGAGCTATTTTATTGTTTACACAGCTAAGATAATGAAGCAATCAATCATATTAGACTTAATTGATTATTCACAGTTGACTGTTCATTCCCAAGTTGAATAAGAGGATATACATTTTACTGTACTCTAGATATACTGACGACATACTTTTGAGGTTAACACATGTTTGTATAGGCCTAGTAAAGACATGGTTTGTTTTGTTTTGTTGCTTTATTTAAGGTGTTCCTGAATAATGGAGTATGTATTCATTTCATCACTCCTCTATTATTCTCAGGTGTGGAGCGTTCCAGTAAGGTTGTGGCTGCTTTCCACACACTGAGGGAACAATAATCATTTCAGTGGTGTCCATTATGAGCTGGCTTCCAGGAAAACACCAACACCTTCTCACTGAGGTGAGATATCAGGTTTTAAAACAGGGTTAATGACCTATAAGGCCACATACATGCCCACAGTAAAATTTGACAGTCATTCACAAGGTCAGTGTGTCGGTATATCGCATACTATAACAGATGTGTTGGAATCGGCTTGTTTAACCCAAACTCCAGTTGATGTTTGTTTGTATTGAAAACATATGACAAGCCTGTGCAAATGTTATTCAGATGCCAGTGTGTACAACAACATGTGATGCAAAAGTTGTCGACCGCACTGCGACTGTTTGATTAAAGGGAATAATGGTATTGTTATGGTCGCTTTTGGAGTTATAAAACTGTTGCATGTCTACGGGATCATGCAGTGTGAAGCTCTAATTGCCTCAAGGTGACAGGTACGAGACACCAAACTCCAGTCTCTCAGAGATAATTACAAAAGAGATGAGTCGAGCCAGATTCGTCTGATTCATTTCTTTTGAAGGAGCAAGGACGACTGTAATTGCTGTCCGAGGTTCTGATTGTGATGAACCCTTTCTTTTGGATTTAGAGTGAGCTCTAGTGGCAGCCTACTGAAACACAACCAGGAAGTGAAAACTTCTACTTTATGTAAGTCAAGGTCTCACATTTTAAAGCTGTGACTGAGAAGATAGTTGTTCTATATCATTGCACTATAAATTAAAAATGAATCTTAAATTCAACTTGAATCAATCAAAATGTATAATGCTCTGACATGAACAGTATATTAATTAGTTACTGTTCTACAGTATTAATAGGGTAGTCAGGTCTCCCATGATATGCTGATTATAGTAGTGATGTTATAGTAATCCTATGATAATTGCACTGGGGAGAACATCCAGAGGTCATTAAGCATCACTGACAAGCATCTCTTGTTTTGAAGTTTGGAGATACAAAGCAAGGAATTCTAAATTCAGCTTTTCGGTTTTCACAAATACAGTTCTTCACTGGTAACGCAGGCATACTGACAGAATAACAGGACTTCCTTGTCTATACAACGTCAAGGGCACAGTGGGAGTTTTGCCTGACAGCATGGCACAGGTCAAATATGCACTGTTCTCAACTCATGACAAGACACTCGCAGATCAACCACATTGTTGTTGTTATCATCATAGGAGGACATTGCCGTTTATCTATTCTTACAGTGCAAGTAAGTTGAGATTAGATTGCTTCTGGAGTCCTGGTTGGTTTTATGGAAATATTACTTTCAGTGTATCGGAGCGCACACACACACACACACACACACACACACAGACACACACAGAGAGAGAGAGAGAGAGAGAGAGAGAGAGAGAGAGAGAGAGAGACTCTACATAACATCCACACATTTCCACTAGGTTTTATTTTGGGAACGGGTTCTTTGTCCTGTGATCACCATTTTTGTTGTGCACATTCAATCCCCTGAGATGAAGCAATCACTCCCTCTCCTGTGGCAGCTCTGCAGAGTAACTAGCCCTGTGGCTGGCAGGGGGCTGACTGGGCTGTCAGATGATCGCTTTGATGAAAAAAAGTAAATAGCTTTTTGAAATGGCTGATCTCTTTTTCTATTTGTAGAACATGGTCACATAAACATATCCGGATTGTTTGGTTTTTCACAACAAAGTTCAAAGTCCTATTCTTAGATCTGATCTGATAAGATCTGATTTCTACTGGTTCTCTATTGAATGTTAGTTCTGTTTCATGTTATACGTTTGTTAGCGATATCATGTACTTGTGGAACTCCAGTATGATTTTAAATCCATTGCTCATTAGTAGCTCATTAGTGTAGGGTAAACATTTGAAATTGAAGTGTAAATGGTTATGTTACACATTGCCGCCAAACATCTGCCTTGGACTATTACATGATCAGCATACAGTATAAATGATAGCGGTGATCCACTAAGTAGTACAGACAGTAGTATGCAGCTACCTCTTTTGGGGTAATGGAGCCCTGTTTTCTAGTCAAGATCTCAGAGCACACTATTTTCTCCGACTGAGTCGACCTCAAATTGAACCTGCCATTTATGAGATTTGCTGATGTATTTCTTCACAAATCTCTAGAGAAATCTGCCGGAAATTCAGGAGAATGCATGATGTGGTGTGAGATGTCAGGGAAAGGCTAATAATGAACGCACATCCACAATGCCCTCGAATGTCCACTAACTTCCGGAGAGGCCTGGCCCTATCATCACCAGCAGCGTGTTGAAGCTGCCACATTCAGATCTGTCTTTGTGACTTTACAGTCCATTTTCACTTCTGGTGGCTTCTTTTAATTAGTCACACTCTACATTTCCCAGAGACTAAAGTGAATAACAGCAACTGTCACTGTAGAGTTCATAGCTAATTAGCCTGGGTTGAGATCATTTATTTGCGGCACTCTCTGTCCAGACACTCCAGACAGCCGGAAACATGTCAGTGCTCCTCAGCCGCTCCCTGATTTCCGACATTTTTACTGGAAGGATGAATAGCGGCTAACTGGACATGTGAGCGCCGATGATGCGCGTCTGACATGCTGTCTGCCTCGCCTGGTGGCGGGCGGACTCCCGCACTCTTCCATGATGTCATGCCTCCCGGCAGCCTCGGCTTTACGCCCCTCTGTACGTGCGTACCGCATCCTGCGCCTTTCAGACTAAGGTGTGTGTGCGTGTGTGTGTGTGGTGGGGGGGGGGGGCTCGGGGGGGGGGGGGGGCGGCTGGAGAGAGAGAGAGAGAGCGCTGAGGTTGTCTGTAATCCCAAAGCGAGCGCGGCTGGCGCCAGCGTTGATGTCATTGGAAGGAAGAGCCTTTCCAAAGAGCCTAATCCATCATCCTCAGTGTGTCATCTGTCAATCTGGTCAGCCAGGGAGGTTGTGAAAGTGGGGAGGGGGGGCAGGGCATCAGTCAGAGGCTGAGTGTTGGGCTTCCAACCCTCCCCACCCCCCCCCCCCCCCCCACCCACAGGGGCACAGAGTTGCCCCGCAAGCCCGTGTGCCATTAAAGTGCTGCTAATGAGACAATGGTGGGAGGCGCGGCCTGATGGCTCCCCAGCCGTTAATGATGAGCCGGACCAGAGGAAGCCCAAACCCACGTGCCGCACACCGCACTCGGCCTGGCAGCAGCTCGCTGGGGGAGCGCACACTGTTCTCATGCCAACTCATCTCCTCAGACGTGCTCCGAGGCTGGACCGCTATTGGCTGGGTTTCCCAGATTCGTTAAGAAGCTCTTAAGTGCTAAGAACTTCTTAGGAGCGTTCTTAGAACATTCTTAGAACGCTCTTAAGAAGTTCTTAGCAGCTTCTTAACGAATCTGGGAAACCCGGCCATTGGCTACACTCTTAGAAAAAAAGGTGCTGTATAAAACCAAAAAACATGTTTCATATATGGCATGGCACCCCTAAAAGGTTCTTTTGAAACCATTTTGAAGGGTCCATCAAAGGAACCCCTTAGGGTTCTTTAAATACCTGCATGGTTCTATAAAGCACCCCAAGAACACCCTTTTTGGGTGCAGTTGAACAAGCCATGAATGCCTTTTGTGTCTCACTGTGAGTCATTTAGCCTGATACAGTTTCATGAAACACTGTGGAAACAAACTGGGCTAACTCAGGCATGGCTTTCTAGACCAGACAGATGTGCTCCAACAGAAGCTCTTGTCACACTTGTAAAACTACAGAGCATCCTATTTGTGGCAGCTTCTGGTGGCATGCATATTTGTGGAATCCGAGTCTGCCTTGTGACTCATCGGAAGGAAGAACACTAAGCTTAGACAGGTGTTTTCTCTCACGCATACCCCCAGTGCCGCCATATTCTTGCATGCATCATGAGAAACGCTTCACTACTCTCTCTCTCTCTCTCTCTCTCTCCTGCGATGCATGCTAACACTACCTTATGGCACATCCCCTCACTGCCTCTAGGTGCATGCATACACACACACACACACACACACACACACACACACACACACACACACACACACACACACACACACACACACACACACACACACACACACACACACACACACACACACACACACACACACACACACACACATACACACACACACCCACACAGACACACCCACCCACACACACACACACACACACACACACAATCCTGCACTCCCCTCGTTTTAGAGTCTTTCATGTTTCTTCTCATTTTTGAAAGAAACATACGCAAACTCACCGCTTGCTTTTTGACATCTGGATAAAAATTAGAGGCCTATATATACTCGCACTGTACGTTGGCGGTAATCAACCGCCCAGCCTCTGATCAGCGTGCCTTCCCCGCGCGTATGAAATCCTCTGCTACGAATGCCGCCGCTGAATCAACACCATTTACCATAACAGCCCCGATCCAGACTCTATCAAAGACCCTTTGAAGTTGGCTCGCAGTCATTATCTCATCACAAATCATAAAATGAAATACATCAGGGAGTTAATGCAAATATGCAGCGCTTAAATAGACAAAGGGATGAGGAATGTTGACAGGCGACTTACACTGCAAGCAGACAGGAGTATGGGATTAGGATTAGGATTGGGACGGGGGGGGCGGGGGAGGGGGGGCTCCCTGGACATTCCTGCTTCTATAAATGCTTATTAGATGGTGATGCTTTTTAATTGTATATCATTTTGTATCACGTTCTACTGTTATATAACTTATACGACTGAGTTTACCTTGACTGACTCATGTAGGCTACCTTGACTGACTCATGCGCATGAATAAAATGTCCAAAAATCTTAATGTCTTTGAAGACATAAGTCTTTTTTTTTCCAAATAGGCTACATTTTGAAAAGATGGTGGTTTAAATGGCCTTCCTCTGGGTAAGCAATTACAGCACACCGAATCAGAGAAATACCTCGAGACAGAGTCTGGTATTGAAAATCACATCAAAAGACAATCACATCAAAATCCTTAATGTCTGAGAATATTCCCCCATACCAACTGCTAAAATGCCTTTCCCTCAAATATACAAAGCTGAGTGATGTTTGCACGGGGAGGCATATATTTGCAAACCTAATTCTCGTGTGACAATCCTATTTCCCCATTCACTCTCCTGGCAAGTGGGACCAATCAAGCCATGAATGACCACCCTCTCGGCTGTCTAACACAGCTCCCCCAGAAATTAATTACTTTCCCAGCCTCTTCTAATTCCACCTGACGTCTACAGCGGGGCAGGAGGGCGATTAAGAGACGAGCGTCTCTGAAGTTGAAGACGCGGGAAATGAATTGTCCTTTCACACTCAGCGCGGCGCCACCACTGCTGACCTTAAGGTGAGCCAAGAGGGGATACGTGTCCAGCTTTGTATTCAGCCGACACACGAGCCATCCGTCACATTTTAAGGTCACTGTCTATTCCCAGACATTCTGTTAAAAAGGCGCAGATGCAGTCACACACACATATACGCAAAGACACGCATGTGAGCACATAGAAATGCACACATACACACACACACATACACACACACACACACACACACTCACCCCATTTGTAGGTTGAAACTCAAATTAAAGGGATAGTTTGGGTTTTAAGACACAAAGTTATATGGGTTCCCTGTCAGCAACGTTGTGCATCAGCACTGACTTACCCCCCGACAGCATCCTGTGAGCCGAGATCCAGCCGTTTTTTGATGCTGAAGAAAGTAGTCCGGTAAGTTGCTGGGGTCACGAAAGTAAAGTGTTTTTCTTCTCAAAACCATATGCATTCAAAAGAGTGATATATTTGCACCACAAAAACGTTGTCCAGGAAAAATTCAAACCTCGTTATCTACTATTTTTCTCGATTCCTATCACTGTGTGTGGACAACGTTTTTGTAATGCAAATGTGTCACTGTTTTTAACACATATTGTTATGAGGAAAAAAAACGCTTTATTTTCGTGACCCCAGCCAACTGGCCGGACTACTTTCGTCAGCAACAAAATTGGACAGAAACTCGGCCCACGGGACACTGTCGAGGGTAAGTCAGTGTTGAAGTACTACACTGGTGGTGGGGAGGCCATAGTTTGATGTGTAAAACCCCGAACTATCCCTTTAAGGCATTAGTACACATAACTTAGTCATAACTATCTGCATTTGCCGAGGAAACATCCAAAGAGGCCACTCGTACCTGCACAGTTTTGCCCAAATTCAGGATGGCTGGAGCAGATATGTGCTAAGTCTGCTGTAAGCTATAGCAAGACTAAGGGGTAATATTGGTCTGTAATACAAATCAGAAGTTCATTAATCGCTTTATGATAATGTGTAACAACTCTCACCTTTATTTTTAAATGAAAAAAACGTTAATGATGATGACAGTGGTGACAGTGGTGGTGTTCAGTAAAGAATGAATGTTCTGATCCCTTTGGGTACTGAAACCAGATGTGCTTGTAAAGGTTACATAAACATATGATTCACAAGGTTCACTTGCATCTACATTTCCCATACACTGTAATATGTTAATGAATAACAGGCGTTAAAATCAGTTTCAGTCATCCACTACCCCCTCCACACACACACACACACACACACACATACACACACACACAGATACATACACAACTCAAGCTGAGAAAAGCACTGACGGCTAAAATATATGGAATGTACGCAACGCCTTCTATTTCCATGTAACACGTTGAGCCTGCAGCTCCCAACACTCCAGCTCTGGCTTCACACAGCAAGAGAGCGACATGAACAGGTGAGTCGCAGAGAAGCAGAGGGGATGTCATCTAGACCCCCAGAGTGTGAATAAAATATGCCGTGACCTGCGTGGGTCCAAATGTAGGCACTGATTGAGAGGACGCTTGAAGGTAAGCGTTGGCTCTGGAAGGATGCGCAGCTCGACTTGTATCCACTGAGCCATATACACCTCAGCTGGGTTCTGCAAAATTCATGATATGACGCAGGAGGATGGTATGTGTGCGCAAGCAAGATGGGCCCTCGGATAAATCAACCAGGTGGGTTATCAAACATCTTAATCACCGTGTCGCGTTTCCACCCGCAGAGCCGCGCGCCAGACTGATTGTTATTGAAAACATGAAAATAAAGACAAATAAAACAAACACTCTAATCTTTTAGCAAGAACATGAGGCGACAGAGAATCCTCCAAGATTGATTTGGCTGAGCAGAGCAGGAAATCATTTCTAATTCCTCCCATCGCGGGGCTCGCAGAGGTAATCACAATTAAAAACTCTGACTGCCAGCCGCAGGATGCATTTCATTTCTCCAGCAGCCAAACAACATTAGCCGAGGCTTAGGGAGGACGGAGGGAGAGAGGGGAGGGAGGGAGGGAGAGAGGGAGGGAGAGACAGAGACAGAGACAGAGGTGGGAAGGAGAGAGTGAGAGAGAGAAGAAAACACTTTGTTAGATGGCTGAGTTTTGCACATCAACCATAATAAGTGTGATCAAGTGAATGTGTGTGGCACGGAGAGGCGTGCCAGGCCGGGACCGTGAGCCATTACAGGCGATGATCTTAGAGATGGCCTCTAATAAACCTGGGAACTGGGCGCCAAGACGCGACGCGGGGCACCCCGCTGACTGTGTGGGTGATGGATGGCTGCATCAGTAGCAGTCTGTTCTCTTCACTGCCCAACTCACACATGCATGACATGCACAAGAGCACACACGCACAGAAATGGAACACACACGTGCACTAGCAGACGCACACAACAGCAGACACACATATAGAAATGTATACTACACACACACACACACACACACACACACACACACACACACAGGTGCACCGTACCTCCTCTGCATCCACATATACACAAACATCTACGGAAATGTACACAACAAAAACAGACAGGCTGTGTCAATTCTTAGGTATAACTATAGTTTCATACAAACGGATATAATTGAATGATCCCCACTCCGAATAAGGCTGTAATGTGTGTGTGTGTCCCTTTGCGCGGGCCTGTCATTGTTATTTAATGGGCGTTGTTGTGTTATTTATTGCCAATATGGGCTGTCAGTGTGTTTACATACAGTGTGGGAAGGCAATAATATTCGATGTCGACTATGTGGCAGGAAATGCTTTGTGGTGTCATATGGTTTGCCAACTCTGGGCTCAGTCTAATTAGACTCCGAAACTTGCTGTTGTTTTGTCATTCCGCTGGCTTTTTAAGGAAGCAGACAGGCATGAAAGTGTCAGCAGCTCCTTGTCTCTGCTTCCCTGCTGATGGGGACTGATGCATTTGGACAGATCTAATGACTGTCACTGGTGTTTTGCAAATGGGTAAACACTGTTCCTAACCCAAGGCAGGAAAAGGGGGGTGAGGAGGGGGGCTTGATTTGATGGTATTGATTTGAGGGCCTAAGGTGTTATTGTATACTGGCTACCCCTGGGTCTGGCTTTGATGGTTCAGATGAGTAAAGTGAGACTATGTGACTAGTGAGACAATGAATCCCAACCTGGCGATGTTTAATCAATAAGTAATGGGGTAGAAATGGGGATCACACAGTTTATGTTCCTACGTATTGATACAATGTCAGGTAACTCTATTTCCTCTAGTTGTTAATGCACGACATAAAGATTAGACTTCATGGCAATAAACTAATTGACAGGTGAGATTCACAGAGGGTTATATTATCATTTATTAAGTTACAGAGGGTTTAAAGTAGTTGTTAAGTAGAATTATATCGCTGCTGTTTTCTATGCATGGGTTGGAATAACAATCATGCTGTCTTCACAGGGATTCTTACAGACACACCCTTTTTTTCATGATGATTCATCCAACAATCTATTTTACTGTGTCTCTGCTGCCTGACAGCACAATAAATGCAGATGACTTTCGCAAAACAAAACAAAAGAAATGGATGTCAGCAAAAATGAAAATGACAATAGGAGGAGAAGATACTAAAGGAATGACACTGAAGGAGTTTCATCACAAACATTTTTTGTCTTTTCTTCATTTGGAGTCATTCAGAGGCACCTGACCATGTGATCATCCAACACAAATATCTGAGAGGTATCACACTGTAACCTCCAGAAGTCTTAAAAATAGAACCTGAAAGAGCCATTTGACCTATAAACTTTGAAGGAAGCAAATTACTTAGAATAATAATGAAAAGGTCAACCTGAGTCAATTATGACAGGCTAATGAAAGAACACGCCCACACGCATGCACGATTGTACGCACGCACGTACATTTACTCTGTGTATTTGGATTGCAACAATAAAACACAGCACAGACACCTGAGCATCGTGAAGAACAACAGAACACACCAAAGAAAGAAAGAAAGAAAACAGACAGGATAATAATGTACTCATCCAACCATTATGAAACAACATCTTCAGTGAGAGCTGAGAGCATTTCTTATCAGCAGCAAGTGAAAGCGATGGAGTTTGAACAATCACCCAAGCAAGTTCCAAACCTAACAAAGATTTGCATTTGACCAGGGGCTGCTGATGACCAGCATAATCTCCGCAGGACACATCTCTTGAAGAGATGGGTAGAGAACAGAGGGCATGGGGATCAGAGACAAGCTGCATGAGAGTCCCACTGACTGGCTGGTGGAATCCTCCTTGTGCGAGGAGATAGCTATAGCATTCTGATATGTAGCGCCAGCCTTGGGCATGCCCCCCAGCTGCTGCTTTATGTAAATGCGGGCGCAGCGTCCATCAGACACCACTCCCACTGGCCACAGAGAGAAGCGTCCGGTCCGGCTCTAATGAAAGCCGTCCTTCTTGGAATCAATTAATGAATGTCATCGACTCCTGCCGTTTTCATAGCAGTATATTGTGACTTAGAGACCAGGCAGGATAAAATGATAGAAGGATAAGGGCTAAAGGTGTGTGTGCACGTGCACGTGCTGCACAGAGAGAGGGAAAGCAATAAAAAGCATCTCTGTTGGCTTGTTTGATTTCATAAGGAGTGTGTGTAGTGTGTGTTCTGTGTGAGGGCTGGCTGCAGGGCAGTCGGAGAGGGGAGAGCAGAGGAGAGAGTGTGTACACACAGCACTGGTGGTGGGAGGGATCAGACCACTGTCCCCCCTTGGGCCTCCCACTGCAGCCGTTAATGACACCCATTTCCTGCACAGCCTGGTGACACGGTGAGCACCGTAGATTACTGCCACTTATTAGTCAAGCGCCCCCACCCACCCACACACACACACACACACACACACACACACACACACTCCCACCCTCACCCTATACCCCCTTCAGCTCACTTATTAGTCCACCCCCCCCCCACCTCCCACCCCCTTCAGTTGGAAGCAGAGTAGATCATAAAACCATGAAAGGTCTAAAGTGTCCTTTAGAAGAGGCCTCACTCCGAAGGTCACACTTTCAAAGCCTTGGAATCGCCGCAACTTTCTCGTAAATTCAATGGCAGTCCAGCACTCTGGCCGATCTATGGTCTATGATGAGGTGGTGATATTGTGTCGTTATTTTCTTCCCAGCAACTCGATGTGTGGGTTTGGCAAAAGTGTCCGTCAACAGCTCGTGTTGCGAGCGAGCCTGTTGGACTGAGACGATACACGACGACACAAACCAAGACGGAGCCGTGCTGGCGGTAAAGGGCCATGAACATGCATTGCTAATTACGACTTATGCACTTGAGGACAAAGGGACCGAGGGCGCTTCTGTTATTTGCAGCAATAACGATGCTGATAATGAGCAATACCAACGGCACCTAAAGCAGCTTCCTGTTCGCCTCCTTCTCTCTCCCTGCCGCGTTCCATCTAGCCGGTATAATGACACCCTCTGAAATCACTGCTTAAAAGAGATTAACTTGGAAAGGTACTGAGCCTTAGTGCTGCTGGAGGTTATTTACTACAGCTCTGCACATAGAGCACGGCATCCAAGCAACCATTAGCAGCAGACACATTCCTCCAGCAAAGTCTCCTGTTCGTGGCACTGTTGTGTGGACATGGGCAAAAAACACAGGTGCTGAGGAAACAGCTGGTTCACTGATTTGACACAATGAGAGGGCAGGCCATGAAGCAAGAGCAAATAAGACCGCTCGGCCGCCTCGTGACCACGTTGACTTGTGAGAGCCTCCGCCATCCATCAACTCGGCAAAGCCCAAATGCAAATGGGCACCGCAAACGAAATAAATAAACTACAAAATAAAAACCATGGCAGGGATGTGCCTGCTGTTTGGAACAATGAGTTGACTGATCTAATATTGATGATTTATCATCATGTCAGGGCTGACATTTCATTGTCCATCGCAGGAAACAGCATCCAAAGCATGACATCACCTTCAAATAATTTGATTTTGAAAAATATATATGACCTGCCCTCAGATATTAAACTTTAAATCAATTCAAATCTAAAGTCAAGGGAGCCGACTTCAGTCTGATGCATTTCTCTAAAATTAGCACTTTAAATGCTTTGAGTGATTTAATGTTCAACATGTGGAACTTGTGCATCTGATTCAAGCGAAACAAAATTGTGCTCTGAATTTGGTTACTGAAAGCAAGAGAACGATTTAGGCAGTAATTGAGACACTACTGCACAACAGGTAATTTAGACACGCGTGAGATACTTGCTAACGAAAAGAAAGTGATGTCAACAGCGAGGCCACATAAATACATTCAAGGATGACATGAAGAGTCCTCAAATGTCCTTCCTTTGACTAGCAGAGGCCCATTGGCAAAGGACAGCTCCCATTTAAAGTTCTACAGTAAATGAGTTTGTGAGGAGATTGTGAGTGGGTATGAAGTGACCCCTGGTGGGGTGGAGTGAGGGGGTTGTTGGTTTGGCCGTTTTCTTTAATACTGAACATGAAACACACAGGCAAGGAGACTGCATTGACACCTGTTTTTTTGCTCTGGTAGAGAGAAAATATCCTCTCATCTGTTTTGGAGTCCACTCCTCACTCCGCTCTATAGCCAAAATGTGCCCAAAATGGTAAAAGGGAGCAAACATTTGTAAAAGTGAAATGGAATCATGATTAACGTTTCCTCTGATCTCGCAGGTCATGCTGTGTTAAGCAAAGATAATGGTTTAAATTTCTGTCACATTGAAGTTCATGAAAAAACATGACTGTAACCCAATTATTATAAAATGTGGAGAACAAATTATTTTCAACTGTGAAGCTCAACCATTTTTTTTTTGTCCTGACACCTATTACAGTATCATGCTAAGACCCAGGGTCAGGATTTGAGTACCCAGTGGTCCAGAACTAAAAGGTTGGGGGCTCAGTGGTAAAACACTGGGAGAAAAAAAAGAATGGTGAGAGTGAAAAAGAGACTGGAATCAATACATGAAATATTAAAAGCCCTCTGCAGTTTGTCCTGAAAGCAACCGCAAGTATAGACTTCAGAAGCTGCCTGCTGGCGTGAGGGAGGCTCAATGATATTTCTTTGAGCCAAAGTTGTTAGAGACCCTTTTCTCCACCCACCCTTCCTCCAACTCACGCCATCACACTCCCTCCCAAGCACCTCCTCGCCCCACACGCCCCCTCCCACTGCCCTTCCCCAAAGCCCTGTGGACAGAGTCTCTGACGGCTAGATTGATTTCCAGTAAGCCCTGAACGTGTTCCGGTGTGCTCATCAACTTTTATTGCTCTCTAATCTCTGGGGTGGAGTGTCTGCTTGTCAAGCAATGCTGCCCGAGAGCCAGTGGCTGCCAGCGCAATTTTTCACCTTGAGCTGATGATCCTGAAAGAAAAGACAAACTCAAATTCGAATTATAAGAACAATTACACTTTAATGTTTGCGTTATTTATTTTTCTTAATCATGTTGTCATTTTAGTGGTTGTACAGGAGGTGAAGAATGATTCCCATATAGCATGAATGATTAACAACGCGATCATAAGGGTCTGAGTCGTATCTTGCAATTGAATTTGCCTTGGTATGTGCCGTCGCGCATGTGGCAAATCAGGGGCCTGACCCTGCCGACACAGAACCAATCCCATTGTCAAGCCACCCTCTAGCCCCGGTCACGGATTTGTCAAGCCTGGCAAAGCAGTCCCCCTGAGGCTCCTCTGCCGTTCGCCAAGGCTCAGCTACGCACAATTAACACATGGGTCAAAGTTTTAATTCAGTCTCAGTCATCGTTACCATTCAGCCTCTCGCCCAGGGAGCAGGACCTGGAATAATGAGATTTTCTACACCTGATGGCCAGTCGGCCAGAAACGCTTCTCTCTCTCTCTCTCTCTCTCTCTCTCTCTCTCTGTCTCTCAAGGCTGCTCATGCGTCATGCTTTTGAGTGCTTGAAGAGTCGACCGAACTGATGATGTTTGTTTGCTTACTTCACTTAAAGTTTTCTTCCTTTTTCAGGAGCCATCAAAGTGGTTGATTTTTTTACATTAAGATTAGAATGGAAAAGTGATTTGTTAATGCCTCATGCTGCTCACCCATATGCATATAATAAAGTTAGTGTGCTCCTCCTGTACTGACATGCTCAGTGGATGAGATAAGATGCACTCATGGCCCTAAAGCAGATGTCCTCTGACCGTATGACTAACATAAAGAGTGAACTTCCATCGTAACGATCACCCACAGAGTGGTATGATGTCAACCAGTATCAATATTTAATTTCAGGGGAGCTTGCATTGGAAATTGATTAAGTAGTGTATGTGACAGCCTTATATTTATGTATCCAAATAAATGCATCTAGACTTAGTTGGGATGTGGTATTTGATCAGGCCACAAAGGAGCAGGGCAGCAGCAAACAGCTCAATAAAAATGAGGCGGATGACAGCACCTCAACTGCGTGGATGGGCCCATTCGTCATCCTGACTGAGGCGAGATGAAAGGACCCCTCCCTGGCCCCAGCTCCCCCCGGAGACGTTCACACATCAGACCGCCTCACCCCTGTTTGTGCCGGCCGTCTCACCCCAACTGCACTCATCTTTTCCCCCCTCTCTCTCTCTCCCTCTCTCTCTCTCTCTCTCTCTTTCCCTCCCTCACTCATGTCAGTGTCACTGCGGTAAGACCAATGTGGATTGTCAGTGCAATATCACTGGTCAGTCAATAGCAAGCTGCCCTTACAGCTTACTCCCCACAGCACTCAGACAAGGCGCATTCAAACATATTCATCCTGAAGGAGTTACGGATATGTGGAAAGCGCCACATGTCAGTCATTTTATATG
>NC_084995.1:29405053-29435053 GCF_963854185.1 Sardina pilchardus | reverse complement strand
GAAGACATCTGTACGTGTTAGCTATTATGACACACCTGGCACACCCAGAATCCTCAATAGCCCATATTATATCTGCTGGTGCTCATTAACATTATGGACAACACCTAACATCCACTGAATGAACTACTGGTCAGACAACATTGTTATCAGCCGGAGGTTGCTTCAACTTCACTGTAACAAGGACCATTATAGAAAATCATTCCTGCCCACTGCCATAACTATTTACAATAACTCCCCTTTGTGTCGTTAGAGGAGAATCTTATCCTGGGATCCAGTTGTATTTATTTTTCACTTGTATGCATATGTGTAATATATGCTTATATTATCAATTGCTGCTGTAACACCATCATTTCCCTTTGAGGATGGATAAAGTGTATCTACTGTCTGTATCTATCTATCAATCTATCTATCTATTTATCAATCCATCATTTCAGTCCCCCCAAGGTTCTCTTTGTGATCTTGCATTTTCACACATTTGCACCAATTCAAGGATTTTCTGAAATTGCCCGGTTCAATATTTTTGTAAATTCTGCAATATCTCAGCAAATATAGTGCTGATATGTCTGCACTGTTACAAATTAACTAAAAATCACAGCCATTTTGAGAAGTTTTGAGAATTCCCACAACAAATGTGGATACCATTGCTTATAACAACCACTACAAACCTCTGAAACATTCCATTGGAATTTGTTTGGAATTCCTGCAATGACATAAACACGTAAACCACAATTCCTCCAGCAACCACACCACCAAATCCAAGTCTTTAGTCACAACAATTACAATAAGCCCTCCTTAAATCCTGGAGGCGCTGTCTCAAAATACAGTTCATCACTACTTGTGCTGACAAAGCAAAGTATGATTGCATCCAGAAAAAAACTTGAGAAACATCATACATAAAAAAAGCCTCCACAGTGTACATCAGTAAAACGCAGGGAATCTGATTAATCCTCTGGTTTTGCATAGCAATGCCCAAAAAATTGAGATTGAAATCTGAAGCACTTTAACAATGGCTTTTTGATGGCTTGCTGAAGCCTCCCCATTACTCTGGTGTCATCCTAAGGTCAGCTGAAAATGCCATCCCAATCATAAGGAGGCCATTTGAGGCACTACGCCTGCTAAGACGGGCAGAAATATCCTTGCATAGATTAACCTCATTCTCCACAGAAGCAGAGAGCGCAGCGGCTTGTTTGGGAGGGATGAGCCTCTGTTATTGGACTGTATGGCACCGTGGCATTTCATGCCTTTCTGTTTTCAGATGATGTCATGAGTTTATCCAGAACAATGGATTGCTAATGGATTTGTATGCAAAAGGTCACTCTTTTATGCGCTTGATTTTTGTGTCAGTGTAGATCTTGGCCATATCTTACATGGCGGGAGGGTGCTTGAGGGAGAGACTTTGATTTAGAGGATGATGGCTGAGTGGGGGTGGAAGAGTAAACTGTTTTTTATTATTTTGGGAAGACATGTGTCAGTTGGCCTGATTTAACAAAGTATCTTGGGGAAAAAAAGATTTAGTCTGTCATAACATAATTTGTGTCTGATTTAGAGTATCATAACCTATCCTTAGGGCATATACTGTGCAACATGCCCATCAGTAATACTGCTATGGTGCTATACTGAAGGCCTAGTTGAACCCACAAAGGCACCCAAAAGCTAAAAGTACAGAATTTGTAACATGAATTTACACCATTCACATCAATATGTTGGTGTGAGAAGAAGTGATAGCAGAGAGCAAGTACAGAATTGAGGAATCAGACATGTCTGAGGACAGGTCCAAGGTTGCCGAGGAGTTTCAATGGTTTCACCTGCATTTTCTGATGGAACACTTCTCTTTGACTCCCCACGTTTTCTCATAACCACAATGCCCACCTATGCCTTTATAAGCACAGAGTCCCTGATTGCTCTTGTTACACAGTTGCGCAATGTTCTGCTCCTCACGACCCCACGTCTCCTTTTCAGCACAGCTCCTGAGCAACTGCTGTCGCATAATGCGCCTCAGACAAAGAATCTGATGAGGACGGAAAGTCACATAACTACGCTGACGAGACTCTGCAAATCTGCAACTTCAACTCAAGGCTGACGCTTTGTACTATACTGTGTGAGTGTTGAATATGACTTTGTGTGTGTGTGTGTGTGTGTGTGTGTGTGTGTGTGTGTGTGAGAGGGAGAGAGAGATGTAGGTCTGGATAAAAGGCCCATACGTGTAAGCACTGGAAAAAAAAACACCAAATGCTGCCCAATGACTGCTATAAGTTGTGAGTCAACAAAAGTTTGGCTGGCTGACATCTTAAGAGCTTATCAGTGGGCAGCCTGAATACCACTAATGCTCTCCTCCTCCCCTAGTGTGAATTACTGGTCATTATCTGTTGTCATCATGGTAACCCTCGCTGCTCTGTCCTCAACTGGAAATGAGTCAGAGGGGGGGCTGAGAAGGTCTGGGGGGAGGAAGCGGACATTTCATCGGCCCAATCATCACTTAATTGGATCAGCAGACGATAGTCTCTCTTTGTGTTAGCTGCCATTTTGGACGCTGGGGTCTGATGTGACTGCTCCGTAATGTGGATAATGCATTAACCCTGTTGTCTCTGCGCCGTTGAGAGACGGAGCTGTCTCGCGGGACACTGGCGCTACCTCCCTGCCAACGTTGTTTCCTGGACAGATTGCAGACTTATTGCATTTTGACCTGTTTCGCAGCCTCGTATTGATTTCTCAAGCATTACAGGCGATATAAGGATGAAGGGTGAGGTGTGTATGTGTGTATGTGTGTATGGGGGGGGGGAGAAGGGAGAGAGAGAAGAGGCCACTGCAATAAGCTCGCTTTGCCCCTCTCTTTCCCTACTTCTCTTGTCTTTCTCTGTGTTGTTTTCGTGTTTCTATGGTCGATAAAATAAATGTGGCTTCGGAAATCTCAGAAATATTGGCTCACACAACATAGCTTCCGCCTCAACAAAGGGGGGGCATTAATCAAATAACAAAAAATCTCATTTCAAGGGTACGTCACTCCCTACATCTCCCCACAGACAAAAGCTCTGAGTCGATTTTTGCAACAGCATGAACCTGTTGCCTGTATCACAGTAAAGGCTGCTGTTGACTCGGGTGCCTCCACTGTCGATTCCTTCACTGCCCTTTTTGCTCATTGTCTCCGTTTCAGTCGTCTGTGGGTAACACAATTGCCCCCAGACATGAGAGGCATAAATTGGTGTCTGTCTCCATGGTGCATTAGTTGGTCGCTAGCATGTATTATTGATCGGACTTTCCTAATCACCATCTCCACTGTTACAAGCCTAATGTGGCCCTACAAAGTGGTGGGGATTACATTCTGCAAGTCTTTGACGGAAGAGCCTTTGGGAGAAAAACTTGCCAGCAGACTCTGACCAGTGGCCAGTTTCTTTTAGAAGAAATTACCGCAGAAGTCCAACGGTTTTACTAAATCAATAACACTGATAAGTTTTTCTGTTTTAGATTCACTATTGATGCCAAGTTGCGAAGTAGAACTCTTACTGATGTTTGAGGGTTAATGGATATATTGCAAGAAAGAACACCTGCATTTCATTATCATTTTCATCCCAGTCGACTAAGCTAAGAGTCTTACGGGATTGCAAACATGTGAATTCATTGAGTCTAAATCTGTTCATCTAGTCATACCATGATACGGCAGTACAGACCCACTTGGTTGATGAACTGTTAGCGCTGTAATGATGATAAGTTAGCTGTACCTGACATGCATGGAAGTTGTCTAGTAACTACATTTACATTTACATGTACATGTACATTTACATGTAATGTACTCTTTTTTCCAGAGTGACTTCAGGATTAGCATTCAAGCTACACTTCAAATGAGACCTTAAGGAACAATAAATACTACGTTACTTTACAAATACCACAAAACCACCAGGGGATAAGAGAGCAGACATTTAAGTATAGTCAAAGTCTAGTCAAAGGAGATAGGGGAAGGAGGCAAAAGAAAGGAAGTGCATGGAAAGTGTGTTGAGTTGTTATATGTATTTGGAAAAGGGGGAATCCTTGAAAGAGTTGGGTTTTCAAGAGCTACTTGGAAGTAGAGAGGCCTCTGCTCTGAAAGCACTTGTGGGTCGTTCTACCATCAGGGAACCACAAACGAGAATAGTCTGGATTGCTGGATTATCCTTGAGGAGGGGGACCGCTTTCCGTCTGAAAAGCCGTCTAAAGAGTTTAAGCGAGCTGAGAAGCGAATGTGTGGGTGAGCATTCACGTGGCATGGCTGTGGGAGTGCTGGTCTGGGCAGGGCACCTTCCTGTGGGGGTGGGGTGCGTGTGGGTGATGCCATAGACTCATGCGTGATGTAAGAGCACATGACGTCACCTCGCCCAGCTGGTCCTCTCCGACACCAAGAGCTCCGTGAGTCAGAGAACTGAAGATCAATAGTACTGTTAATCACTGCAGATGATGTGCCTTTTATCCCAGTTCAAGAACATATATCCTCGCAAAGTCATCTAATGCGACACGTTTTCAAATGTGTCTCCACTTGAAGGAAGAGACATGAAAATGTACTTCGACGCATAGGTCAGTCACAGTAACGGTTGATAATTACCAACTGACAGGCTCGTGAGGTTCTGAGTCAACTTATCTATCATTCTAAAACTGTTTATGAAAGCTTGGCAAACCACATATTCTCTAGCCATTTAAAAATGTCGGGCACTCTTTTGTGAGCCATCTGTGTGTGAAGGATTGTGGGTCCTTTCAAATGTTCTTTCACATAACTGATTCAAGGACAGCGAGAGAAGTCAATCCTTACCACACGCCTCAAGGCTATTCTTTTGTTTCTCACAAAGCGATGAATTGAGGCAGCTAGTTTTGCTTCTGACGGAAAGTATGTGGCATTCAATGATTTACAGTATTCAAAAGAATTTGTATGAGTCTAGTCTCGTCCAAAGCCCAAAGTGGAGAAAGTGAGTTGTGTGCGATGTGATGAGATGTGGGTGAGGAGAGAGACAGAGCAGGCATGCGAGCTGAGGGTAGAGAGTATGGAGCAGAGGGCCTATGATTTGAGTTGATGAGATAAGGGAAAGCACAAATAACTCAGTGAAGGATTAAGAGAGTCCATGCTTAGATATATGTTCACTTCCTGCAAAGGAACACATCTTGAAACACGTCACGAATGCCTTAGAAAGGGCTTCACACAAACACCTTCAAAATCTGAACCACTAGAAATTCAACAGGACCAGTGCATATTTACTATCAGCAAGCTGGCAAACTAATCCTTTGCATCGCATGCAATACATGAATGACTGAGAGCCCTGCATGTCTCTTGTCTCCTTAATGACGACTCAGATCTGGATCAAAGTTACTGTAGAGCAAAGTGTGCTTTTCCCCTCTGCACTAAAGTCTGCTGACACACCAGAGATCCAACAAAGCTCAGCAGCAAACCAATGCAATCGGTACATATTTCTTGTCAGACTCCACTTTCCTCAGCACTGTTTCTAAATGGTTGTTTGTCTTTTGGATGCCGTATGCTGGCTTTGCTATTGCTATGTAAATACATAAAGAAACTGTTGATTGTGGCTGAGAGGAGTCTGCTCGAAACTGTGGACACTTACTGTAATATTTTGGGGTTTTGAGATTGTCTGGTGAGAGTCACCAATAGGCATATGTATTTTTATGAACTTATATTTATAAAGTCTCCCCGACACTTGCAGACTAAAATAACCTTAGTGTCCGGCCGGTGTGTAGGAAGGAGTTGAGCTGTGTGTGTGTGTGTGTGTGTGTGTGTGTGTGTATTCAGCAGCTGACACCTGAACCGTGGCGAGATGAGAACTTAATAAACTGGTGTGAATGGTGACATGGCTTGGTGTCATATGAGAGGGCCACACAACAGGAAGTGAAAATAATGACACAATATAAAACCGAATCATTATCCGGCAGAAACAGCTGCGATTTAGTCTACACCATTCATTATCTCTCGCTGCTCTACAGCCGGGAGGCGACCTCAGTGGACGCCTGTGCCCTTAGTGTGTCTTTTTATAGTCTACAGGTCTCACCGATGTGCCTCATCTGGACTATTTGTTCACTTGTTGACAGGGACCCACCCACCCCAATGCAATCTCATTTCATTAACATTTCAGGTGACGAGTCTGTCATGGCCCCATTATAATATTCATGAGAAAGTCTTATGGCCACATTAACATTTTACAACCAATAAATTACAATGTGTGTGCGTGTGTGTGCGCGTGTGTGTGTGTGCGCCTGTGTGTGTGTGTGTGTCTGTGTCTGTGTGTACTGTATGTCTCTGTGTTAGAGAGAGAGAGAGTGTGTGTGTGTACTGTATGTGTGTTAGAGAGAGAGAGAGAGTGTGTGTGTGTGTGTGTGTGTGTGTGTGTGTGTGTGTGTGTGTGTGTTAAACCCATGCAGTCCTCGTAGGCTTTCCCACCTGTTGGTTGCCAAGAGGTCTGTCTGTCTCTGATGCTATGGTGACTGTGCCCAGAGCTCACAGTGGAGTTAGTTAGTTTTGCCACTTTTAAGCAGCTTCTTGAATGGAAACCAAAAGACATCAAACACGGAAACTGGAACCATGAGGGTCATTGGGAGTATAGAGCTAATTATCAGTGTGCTATGTCTCTCTTCCAGCACCCGCCGTTACAACCAGAAATTACACCAGCTCTTCCTGTAGGCTTAATTAATGTGACTAGATGAATCAAGTGTTTTTCTTCACAGCGCCGAAAAAAAAAAACCCTGGTTCACAGTCTGGCCTTTGGTCTTTTGCAAAGATGTCTTCCATTACCTCTCTATAAACAGCATCAAAGCCTGCACCTAGCCGAGCGCATCTCCCACACTTGCCGCTCCGAGGGGGAGAAGGGGCGGACGGAGGAGGGTTTGCACACAAACAAACTGAGATTCAAAAGACAAGCGGCAGTCGCCACCAAGTCGGCGGGGAACAAAGGAGCGTTGAAAAACAGTTGTGGGCACTGAGATTGCTGCAAACGGCGCCATTTGAGCTCGGTCAGCTTGCGGGCCAATCTGTGGCGCTCGCGGCCTGGCCAGATGACAGAGATCTCGGCTGCGAAGGAGCAGCTTCTCTGAGTGACTCACTGGGTGTCAGGACAGCAGCCTTATGCCACGGTGAGTCTGGTGCGACAACAGCTCCAGCCAATTACCGAGAAAAACTCCATGTGATGGCCGTGGTCACTTTTTTTCTGCCCAATCGTGGCATGTGGATAAGTGTGGAACAGAAATGGCTCGCAGAGTTTCTCTTGATATGCAGCCTAATTACCCACAATTTCCACCTTTAATGGCCATCCAGGACCCTGTTTCTTTCTTAAAGATTAACTGTTGCACCTGTAATTACTTTTAAATGGCACACACAGTCTTATCCACCGAGAGCCCGAATCCACCTAAGTGGCAAAGTGACCCAGTGAAAGATTTAAGGGCATGATGGAAGAACCGTTATGCTAATTGAATGAAAGAACAAATGTTCTCTGGGGAAATGAGCTTCATTTAATCATTTAATGTAAGACCAATAACATCCTCTTGAAAATAAATTGTGGATAATGATGTGAAAGTAAAATATAAGAACAGCTTACTATTTAATGCTGGAAAAATGTATGGTGAAACTGAGGACCCCATAATCATTTCTTCAGAACAGCTATGCTATGCTGAAACACATCGATTAAAAAACTTATTCAACAGAAAGACCTACATGATCTACCAAAGTGAAATGCGGAACAACCCAGAGATGAGCTGACCAAGAAAGTTTATGCAGAGGGTCAGATACAATGATTTTCTTTCTCTGGCATTTCATTCTAAAACATGCATGCATAACCTCTGTGCTAGCCTCTACTTGCATAAAAAAATGTCTGAATAACTTTCATGGGAGATACATGGTGCCTTCATGTGCTATGGTAATTATGGTAAATTCCAAAAGCCGAGGTCAAAAATGCACATGAACACCATCTCATGTGGTATTTTCCACTGGGCAACTCGTAGAATATTTTGATGGACGAGTTGCCGAGATGAGATAACCTTTGACATTTTCAACATGGCGGAGAGCAACGGAAGAGTTGTGAATGATAGCATTGTTTACTACTAAACATTGTTTGCTAACTGTTAGCAGATGTTTTTTGCAGCCTATACAATGTTGTGTCATTGACAATTGTAATATAATGCTTTGACACTCAGTATACATTTTTAAAAAGCTGTTATGGTTTGGTATTGCCTACCCAGAGCTATATGCTAGCTAGTGATGAGTGACAGGTAATTTACTCATTTCCTAACAGTACGTCAACAAAGCACTTGAACACAACACACTGGTAACTACCAGGTCACAAATGGAAAATACCATCTTTTCCATAGCACGCGAATGCAGCAACAGTATGTTATGGACTTCACATAGCCTACAGTACTTATCTAAAATCAAGAGATGCTTTATTGATCCAAAACGTATATATAAAACAACAACCAGGAACAAGCTAAACAAAACTAATTAAATCCAGAGCACATTCGTGGTCTGGTAGGGGACATGCCTTTATATTGCATCAATAAAGGCCAATGGGAGTGGAACTAACATATTCTCACAGTGCTGACCCCTAAATCTCAGCTCAATGTGTGTGCCAGGATAACACTTGTAAACGCACACCCAAAGGCTTAGGAGGTCAAACTTAGGGGGTGAAACTTTAGCAGAGTTAAGGGTAAATCCTTCCCAAACTACAACAAGAGCAACTGGTCATCACATTTCCGGGCACCAGTGATACAGACTCATGGACAGTCATGCCACTATACCACATTTGAACAACATAAATGCTACATAGGCAGGCCTGAAACCTCAAGCAGGCAAGGCCTGGAGAGCTAGTGGTATGATGGTTTTGAGATTCAATCTAATGACACTATGTTCTATTCATGGTCACTGCTTGAATATAAGCTGTAATTGTTTTGTGTACTGAGCATATGACACTACTTCCTGCTGATTATCAGATGAGAATCTCCCTTGGAGACCATACACACTCCATTCAAGCCTTTAAATAGAAGAAAGCAAAGGTTTCACATGCAGATGAAAATCTGTCTGTCAGGGAAGTCACTTAATTTGCCATTCCACCATAAATTACGAGAAAAAGCTTAATTTGTGTGTGAAGATATCAAAGCACAGAAGTACTGTGTACATGTATGGAAACCTAACCGGAAACACAGCCTCACATGGAGTTAGGCTTGGGAACCGAAGCTATATGATTCATGAATCGATAAGCACAACTGGATCTGCTTAGCAATTCCTGAATACGATAACCTCCTTAATTATCACATACAAAGACAAGTGAAGAAGCATGAGTTTCTCGCCTATTTTTAGACTCTCCAAAATCACAAGGCATAGCAGTTACTTTAGTTAGTTGATCTAGAATGAATCTTTATGCATTACTAAGACCTAGTATTTTAGTTAGTGCAGTGAGAATCAACACGTTATTGGTGCTTAATTTGTTGATGCAGTTAGGAAGAAGACCATTGAATCAAAGGCATAGCATCTATTGGTGCCACTCTTGACATTTTAGGGAAGGGCCCTTGATTAAAATGTTGTCGAAGGATCTGGTACTATCTCCATGTTGTTGTATCTTCTATTTCATATGTGCAACCGTATATGGACTGCAGTGGTACTAGCCTACAACACACATTGTTGGGTGTGTGATGATGGAGCGATAGATAGATAGATAGATAGATAGATAGATAGATAGATAGATAGATAGATAGATAGATAGATAGATAGATACTTTACTGATCCCCAAGGAGAAATTCAAGGAAAACTGTGTGTCATCTTCGGCGTGCTTCACGCAAACCATTATCGATGTCAAGTGCAATAGAGAACACTCTTGGCAAAATAATGAGGGCTGGAAGAATAGATGGACTGAAAGATATTTAAGATGAGTACATATGGACTCAGAAAATGATAGAGATTTCTAGCTATCCTGTCTATGGCAGTTTTATAGGAGACATATAGTGTGGTAGTACTGAGGCAACCTGTAACTTGCACTAAGCGATATTTTCTGTCCTTTATATTAAATCACTATAGCACAATGGACATACCAAAGCACAATGAGCACTTCATTTTTGTACATTCTTGGAACTGAAATGATTGTGTGCTACTGTCTTTCATCTGTACTCATATGTATCTTTACTGTAAGAATTAAAGTAGCTATATAAACTTGGCTCTGGCTCTGATTCTGTGTGATAGGGCGGGGCGCATGAACTGCCCCTGGTATTAGTCTATGTAGTTTGTATGCCTGCCCCCCCAGTGGTTATGGTAGTCCCACAGAGTCCAACTGAGAAAGATAGGGGAATTAATCTAATGAAGGGCTGCAGGTTAGTACTGTGTGTTGTGACCATCATTCCCCGAAGCATCATACAGAGTAGCTGGTCACAACAAGACCTACAGCCCTGGATTTTTACCTTGTTGTTGGTGAGCCTATATCTTCCCCCACATTCAAGGTTACAGGATCGACCCGGAGGTTATTGGTTAATATATTTGCACCAGACTGAAATGTATCTTTTTGATTACAGAACCTGAGACAGTCCTGATGTTTTCTTTGTCTCTCTACATCTTTCATGGAAACAGCTATGTCAACACAGTATTGTATTTTTTGTTTTATTATTATTATTAAACGACTACTTTAAGGTAGCTCAACCACCAAGCAGAACACAGACTGTCAATGCATTTGGAAAGTAACTGAACAGTTGAGGCTGCTTGACACAGCATCTATGTCAAAAAGCATGAGCATGAGCAACATCTGTTTGTAGTGTAGTGTGCCAGGTTTTATGTTTTTAAAAACTGTTAGGCAATAAAAACAGAGCTAATATTAACAATTAAGACTTAATGCTTCACACTCATGGAACCACACAACCAATTTGGAGTTGCTTTTGATGACTGAGGAAGAAATACCAGTGGGTTTGGTTTGATGATTGTCTGTTTTATCTATTCATAAGTAGTATTGCTATATTGTAATGACTCAACTTACTTTCATGTTCCAGCCATGTTAATGTCCACTTCATCCAGGTAGCTCAAAACAGATTTCTGAAAATAACATGAAGACACAAGAGACATCACTCAAGGAAGTTATTTAATCCACTCCTAAAAAGGTTCCGATATTTCAGATCCCAATCACAGCTACCTCAGTGTCATCAGAGGATAAAGCCTGCAGGTCTTTGTCATAGCATGGAGCACCAGCGCATGTTAATAATTATGGCCTGATTGTAGGCTGTGGATTGCAGTGGCATTTTATCTGAGTCTAAAATCCACATCACTGGTAGATTGAATCCCATACCACAGTAAGTGTAAGGGAAAAGCAGCCAAAGCGACATATCAGTTTATGTAAGTCCTACACATTTAGCTTGAATCATGCCCATGGTTTTGGTTTTTGATCACAAACCATACTGAGACAATGTTGTGAACTACCAGGCTCTATAAATCTCAGCAACCAAGAAAAAGCACAGTGTTTAGAGCTCTAATATCGTCAATATTAGAGGAGCTAGAGACAGCCATAAAGTAACCGAAGAAAGGGGAAAACAGTATGTAAACAGCAAAGAATGATATAGGAGCAAAATTGAACCACTCCTTCAACAATCAAATGCTTCTAAAGAAGAATTTGGAAATAATATGCGCTCTGATCAGTGAGTCTTTTTCCCCATACATTTCCACATTTACAGAGTGTGTTTGGAGAGGTTGGATACGACTTATTCCAGTTCAATGCTTTGACAAAGGATGAGAGCACCCAGGTCAGTGCCACTGTAGACAATAAAGATACGATTGGAAGAAATGATATTGCAGTTGCGTTCTGTTCCATTGCTCTGCTTCGAAATAATCCCTTTCTTGAAACCAATGCGTGATAAACCCGCGTCATCGGAGGCGCCGCGCACCTCTGGCAGCAGGCCTATTTCCACGAAGCTCCACTGCCCTCTATTGGCGTCATACCGCACAGAGAGAGAGCAGGTGTGTGTCCACCGCTGAGTTCTTCGGACCCTGAATAATCAATAACGTGAGATTCTCCCCATCTCCAGAATGTGTTAAGATACGAACTTTAACCTTGCCCGAAAGAAGTATTAATACGACGTCGCTCCGGCGATCCAATGACTGAATGTAGTCTCAAAGGGACTGCGAGATATAGCCTACAAGTGGCTAATGAATTGGCTATGCCCGTTTTTGACTGTAAATACTCAAATACCGAAGGCATCTTTACAGAGAGGGATAGATAGAGAAGGAGAGAGTTTGTTAGCAGAACAAAATAATGGGTGTATGTGTTGCGCGCTTGTTTTCCTTGTCTCTCCTTATGGAAAGATGACCCAGCTGTAATAACAAGATCCTTCTGAGATGCTCAATCTTTCCGAAACTAAAAGAATGTTGGTGACACCATGGTCCAGTGTAGTCAGACTTGCATAACATGTCCGTCATACATTATCTCATCATGCTTGCGACTACTAGTAGAATAATCAATGTATAAATAGGTCGAGAAGACCCATTGAATACCCTACTCTGAAAGACATTAGGCTTGATATCCGAGAACCAAAGGCTAAAGTAGACTATATTTCAGTCAACCCCCTCTATGTCCACTGACAGGCTATGACAGATTAAAGTTATTCCCCTCTTCTTAGACATGACTTCCATTTCACTTCACAGCCCAGCCATTCATAGCCATATAGCCTATTCTCTGGTACCCCATAATCAATCAAGTTGAACATGATAGCCTAAATGTAACTCTTTGTAATCTACGATAACCATTATGCAATTCTTGGTAGGGCTAGGATACCCCACAGAAAATAACACTGATAACATCTGAACACATCACCGCACTCTAGAATGGGTAATCAAATGTATCCTAACTGACTGTAACCTTCTTTTGAACATATCGGAATCCACAATATCGGAAAGTGTTAAAAGTAAATGCAGATGTCTCGCAACAAGGGGTGTGAAGTTTAATCGCCCTGAACCGTGGGTTGTTTCAAGACCTTTTTTTTTTTTTTTCAAGGGGGTGGGAAGGAGAGATGGGTGCACCCCTGCAGCAGAGTTTTCTATCGCCACTAAACTTTCCCTAAGTTAGTTGGAGTTTGAAGCTGTTTTGGTGGGCTCAGTGTCTAGTTGAATCTCCCACTTGTGGATTAGTGAACTGCCATTTCCAACCTTTTTTCTCCAAAAGAACATTTTTAACTACGATGGAAAAGTACACTTTTTGTGGAATACATTGTTTTATTTTCTGTTTTATTTTAACATTTACTTTAAATAATGCAACTCCGCCCAGTTTATTCCAGGGTGCCCCCTACTCAGGAGCAGTTCACCGGCACAGAAACAAGTAAGTAAAGAGTATTGTCTTCATTTATGGGGTTTTCTGCCTCCATAAATTCATATAACCATTCACATTCAAATTCCTTAATTTCTGAGGCTCAGATCAGGGTACATTTCAGAGCGTCGAGATGTTTAGCCTATATTTTCTATCTCGCCACATTTGGTAGTAGTAGCTTAAAGTCAGATAAGCCCTTCGAGATAACGTGTGGAGTGGCACTGTTTTGTGTTACAGCCGCGCAATGAACTGATGTTAGATTGTGGTCCGTTTAAAGTGCTTAACTTGGCAGGTATCGCTTGCACTGGACCAGAATGGTAAAATACACGTTCAGTTTTAACGTGTCATTTCAATGCAGGGACTGATAACATCAAGGGAATGTTGGAATGTCACATTTGCTCAAAGCGCCGGCCAGAGATTCACAGCCACTTCAGATGAACAAAAGCCATTGACTGACACAAGCAAATCCGATTAAATGGAAAGCTAATTGGGCGGCTCTTTCTGAATGTTTCTCACCTTGGACATTTTCACATGCTTACCTTGTCTCCAAACGCTCTGCAGGAACTGGTGCGCTTTTATTGTGCAAAAGAATGTGACCTGCGCGGTCCAGGCAGGCGTAGGGAGCTTCGAGGAGCCTGGGGTGGCGCCTTGTCCACCCCATCAACCAGACTGTGAGCAACAAGTGATGTAAGTACCCCGAGAGACCGATGGGTGGAGCGCGTAAAAGTTAAATCCAAATAGTGCAAAATGTAACTTGCCGCCATGATTAGGCCAAAGGGCTCACCAAGGGTGACTGTAACAGTTATTGGGGCAGTGACTGAATTGTGGTATTTTATGGTTTTCTATTGCCTGATTTAGATAGGGGTTTCTATCAGTTCTAGTAGGTTCTACTAACTTGAAGTATCGAAGGTACATTAGAATTGTGAAGGAGTAAAACAAAACGATAATGTGAGGGTGAACAGGTGGTGAACACTCTGGTGAAACATGATTTAAAATGTGCCACTCAGCTGCACATGTAGAAATTGCTGTGAAACAACCAGTATAATAGGGGGGAAATACTTTGAAAACCTAGACTAGTTGGCCTACTCTACTTGTATGATGTATGTTCCGTGTAGGCTGAAAGCAGGGTGTAGATTATGCTTTTCATTCATTCCTATAACCAGAGATGGAAGTGGAAAAGACAAGCATGAGATGTGGGCACACAATGTGTTTTGCGATAGAATGTTAATGATGGACTTTGTGGGAGTGTTCACTCCAAGAGGACTGTCATAAAGGGTAGTGCTGCAATTTTACAGTGTCCCAGGGCTTGTGGAACAATAGAATTTCCCTTCCTCCCCCCTCCCCGTTTTTAGATGGTTTAGTCACCGTCTTTTAGAAAGTGAAACCCATCTTCCAAGAATCAGCTATGGTGTACCACCTTCAGATAGACTAGGAAGGTCCGGTTGGTTGGAAGGTATGGTTCATTAAAGAAGACCACATTTCTACAGGGCTTTGTTCATAAACACTCCTAATTGCTATAATTTAGAGCACCAAGATATGGAAAAACCCTCCATTCCACATACATCTGTTGTCATTTCTTGTATTAATGGAAAATACATTGTTGTTGTTTTTTGACTGGGACTCTATCCAGAACAGTGTACTGTCTGCCATGAGATTAATTCCAAACCATCTCGTGTAGCTGTGTTGATTTGAAATATTGGCTTCCTGAACAAGTGTGGTGATATTTGGTAGGGATTACATGGCCAGCTGTTTTTAAACTCAATCTAAAGAACAGATGTGACAGATGAGACCTGCCAATAAGGAAATTACATCATTCTCTCCTGAGAATGGGGTGGCATGACCACCATTGAGTAGGAACATGTGTTCTCAGATCTGATAACACATTACACAACTTCTCATCCCTGTCATCTATTTTAAAAAGTGTGTTGATATTTCATGTAGGCTTCAGCAGTAAAAAAACACACATTTAAATTCTGTCGACAAATTAGCCCCTGTCTGCCACCATCAACAGGTTCTGAATATTATGTATTTATCTACAGCGTACTGGATTAAATATTTAACACGCAAAACCTTCAGCAATTCAGGCAGCATAGCCAGATGACCATGAGTCAGCAATATGAATGGCCACCAGTGCATTCCAAACGACCAAAAAGATTCAGGAAACTGATCATGAGTCAAATGGACAATCTCCAGAATGTATATTTAGAATCTGAGTTTGACATTAAAAGAGGGAGAAGAAAAAAAACATTCACACTGCTCTTATGTTTAGCAGAGTGTTTAAGTCCGAGTTGACATTTCCATTTTGTTGTACGTTTTGTAACTTCAGGCTTGGGCCACATAAAGTACTTAGCTTCAGCTCCAGTTTCATTAGTAACCATTAGCTGAAGATTGGGGCTGAAGGAGGAAACAGTTAGCCCATGCTGTATGTTACTAAAGTTAAACGGATGGTTCTCAAGAGGTCGACATCATAAACTTGACTCAATTACAGCTATAATCAGTGAAATCCATGCTTCCATGCATACCATGGTGAGCACAATGCACAATGGTTTAAACAGTGAACCACTGTTCACCAATTAAATTACAGGTCCCCAAAGCATGTGCAATTTGCTAACTAGTCTGCTCGGCAAATACAGAATTAGGCAGACCAGCACGAATGCACGCAGCCTGAAACCATGACTCTTCATATTTGTGATGGGATCTGGGAAAGCTCGTCACATACTGAAATCCCAGCTGGTGAACCCTCTCTGGTGAAATTTAAGACTTAAGATTCTGATAGCATCCTGGCATCATTCTGCATACTTTCCCCTAGCGATATCCTGTTTGGATGGTATCAAAATCTTAAGTTGGTGAAATTGCATTGTGATGGGTGCTTTCAGATCCCATCACATTTATGCAAACTTGTCTCAACATGATGTTAACATTATGGCTATTAAAGATAGATCACCATAACCATTGTGATACCATTTTGTGTTTGCTATCACTTTTCTTAACCCTCACTCCTTCCTCTTAGACACCATACCCGATTCCGGCCTACGTACAGGATCACATATAAGACCGTCACTGAGCTTGAGTGGAGATGCTGTCCAGGCTTCCAGGGCCCAGACTGCAGAGAACTCAGAGCTTCTCCGAATAGAGGTTATCCGTATAGACAAACTCCTCTGGAGCCTCAAAATGACCCACAAGCTCGTCCTGATATCGTCAGATATCCTCAAAGTAAGCAAACATAAGATAGTTGCATAATCAGCAGTGATGAATATTTCGACAATGACAGTGTTCTCACCATTTTACCATCTTTCATTTTACAACAGCAGCGTCTTATCCATGTTTCTCTGTCCATGTCTCTATACCACAGGACCAGAACGCAGAGACGTACCCTACCATGACGTGAGGCGCAGTGGGGTGGACAAGGCTCGGCTGCTGGAGGGTGAGGTCCAGAAGCTGTCTCAGGCAGTGCAGGACCTGCAGGCAGCCATTGGCGGCATGAGCGAGAACCTGCGCACCAACCTGCAGGAGGACACCAGCAAGATGCTCGTCACGCTCCTCAACAACATGCGCTCTCCAGACAGCGCCAGGTCAGGGGGCACGGAGGAGACGCCGGGGCTTCTCCTGGATGGGCACCTGGCGGTGAGAGGCCACGGCGACGAGCAGAGGGGCATGGAGGAGGTGATGGCCCGACTGGACGGCGTGACGGACACGCTGAAGAGCAAGGACGAGGCCCTGGAGGAGCTGCGCGGAACTGTGTCCAGGCAGAGCGACCAGATCCGCATGCTCATGGACACGTCCCAAGGGCCTCTCCTCGGCGGCGGGGCATCTCCCGACCTGGACGTGTTGCAGTCTTACGTCGACCAAAAATTCGACAAGCTGAAAAAAGAGCTCACGGACAACATCGAAGATAAAATCACCGGATTTAAAAACACGTGCAACGACAGAATGACCTCCGTGGAGAGCTCGTGCCAGGAGGAGCACCAGAACATCTACACGACCCTGACCGAGCTGATGAACGCCAAGCACGATGACCTGAAGAAGGAGATCAGCTCAGTGCGTCTGGACATCGGTGTGGCAGCAGACGGACCCCTCCTCTTCAACAGAGACTCCTCGCTGCCCCTGCGGCAGGACGACGACGGCGACGACCACAACGATCTGCGGCGAGAGATACAGCGGGTGGCCGATGCCCACCGCATCCTCAACGCTCGGATGGACAACGAGTTGGAGCATCTGTCCATGCTCCAGCTGGAGGACGTGTTCGGCCCACGCATCGAGGAGCTGGAAGACCGGATGAACGTGACCGAGAACAACGCCGAGCTGTTCAGCATCGTGGTCGAGGAGAAGCTAACCAAGACCATCGCCGACGAGGTGGCTGCCCTCCGCCAGCTCATGGAGGACAGGCTGAGCGGCATGGAGGACCAGTTCACCACCATGCTGGTGGAGATGAGCAACAACTCCCTCCCTGGAACGTTCGGCGGCTCCGTGGACGCCCTGCAAACCGAGGTCAACTCCAACAAGCTCCTCATCCAGACGTTGGACGACAAGATCAACGCCGTGGGAGAGATATGCCAGACGAAGGACTGCAAGCCCGGCCTGGGAGGTTTGGACGGAATACTGAGGGATGTGCGGCGCAGCAAGAACGAGCTGGAGGTTCTGGGCAGCGACGTCTCGCAAAACGCAGACAAGATCAAACAACTGGAAGGGGCGATGGATAGGCTGTCAGTACAGAACCAGTTCATCACAAAAGACGCACAGGACCTCGTCAGCAAAGTCAACAACTCCACAAACGGTGTTGATCATCTCACAAGTTCTGTTGCAGACTTGAAAGACTCCATGAACAAGTTCACGCAGGACTACCAACGTCTGAATGCCACCTGTTGTAGACAAGGGCAGGCAGGACAAGGGCTCACTGAAGCACATGATCCCATAGTCCACCTGGAGCCCACACGCCAAGTCAACGGACACCAACTAGAGGAACTGCAGAGCAGCTTAGTGAGACTACACGGACGCGTGAGAGCAGAGCTGAGTCGCTGTAATGACAGCGCGAGCCGCGTGAATGAAGCAGTAGCTGACCTGAATGGCAGGGTCTCCAAGCTGGAGAAGATCTGTGGAAAGGAGGACGCTCCATCCGGCAGTGTTTCAGGCGCCAAGGAGAAGCCCACGTTTGGCTTGGATCCCATCCGGCAGCTGAACAGCACTGTGAGGCTACACATATTGGACATCAGAAACCTGCAGAATTCCATGCACAACGTCCAAATCCAGCTTGCAAGCTTAGCGAAGGACAAAGATGACACAGCCAAAGACCAAGGTCAGTACAGTGCCATGTAAAGTATACAGCCTTAGCAAGATACAACTGAGTAGTAAGATATCTGAGCACATGCAAATTGAGGGTATGTGAAAAATATAACCATTATCTCTGCACTGTAAATGTACTGTATAGTAGTCTACATAGCTACTGTACATAGCCATAAGGTGTCTTTTAAGGTTGCAGAGTCATGCTGCCCTCTCATACCTGTTTTTTTGGCTTAACTGACTGTCGGCTGCTACTGGTATCGGCCTCATATTGCTGTTGCTGATATTTAACCAAATATATGAAAACGGCTTCATATGGCACGTTTACTTACAGAGTTAAACAAGAACTTGTTTATATTTCCTTGAGATATATATATATATATATAAATCATATATACATTATGCGCTATATTTACACTACATTTGGTCAACTCCTGTTGGGAACTATTATTATAACATTTGCAGCAATGAAAATTGGGTCATTAATTGGTCTAGGAGGAAGAAGTTTTACTAGCGATTGATTGCTTGTTTCACATTGTCTGTTGTTTCTCATTCAGGGTTTTTGCTAATGAACTTCATCCCTTTATGCGTTTTGTTTTTGCTACAGCCAAATATGATGAATGAGTATCTGCCCAAAATATTGGCCAAGCGCCAGCCATTCAATATTGGTATGCTTTTGAGTTGATGCTTTGTCTTGTAGACTGACAAAATCCAACACTCTCTAAACTAGAAATACAGCCATTCTGATATTGCAGTTGTGTTGGCCAGCTCAGTAACAGCAGGGAAAATGAAAGCAGCTCACTGCAGCAAACGTGCTATGAGAGACAATGATACATAAGGTCATGTTGACCAATAACCAGGCAGGAGGGGGCTTTCCATTATGGTGAGGGGGGTTCGTAGAGGCCATGTCCCCAGAGGTCATCCCTTTATTTGAAGTCTTCTACATGGCTGGCTGGCTGTACCTGGCAGATCCATACACATGTATACAGGCGAGATCTGATGAACGGGGAGGGGGCAGGGAGCAGGAGAAGGTCACCCCTGATCATTGTATTCCTCTGAAGTGTGGGGGCACACTATAGCTCTATAAAATAAATATGTTTAAATTATTCATTTTATATGACATATATGAGAACTCCCTCAAAGCCTGAGAGAGAAAGAGAGAGAGTGTATGTGTGTGTGTGTGTATGTTTTTCATAAACAAGATTTTTTTACAAGGCTGTTTAAAGGGGTGCCTTTTTGCCCAACCAGGCTTTCAGCTCAGTGTCTGTTGGGCGTTACTGTTCCCAAGACACACGTGAGAGAGAGAGAGAGAGAGAGAGAGAGAGAAATATCTCACAGCTGATGGAAAGCCATCCGTCGCTCCGACGCTGACCTTTTCGGGTCCTGTCATGAATGAAGAGATCCAATTCTTCCGTATCACCCGAAGGCTTTCAACGGGTGTAGAGGAATTGTGTAGCCCTCGCGTGGCTTTGAGGTCGTCATGCCCTACTTTCCTCCAGTATTCATAACACAGGCCCTGAAGATTGGTGGGGGGGGGGGGGGTTTGCCGACCTGCGCGCCCGGGTCTGGTCCTCATTAGCCCTGACTCACTGCTGGAGCTGCGCAGGGCTGGGCTGGGCCGCGTTGCTCTGTGAGCAAGACATGGGCCCCACACCCATCTGCAGATGTTCGACCTGACCGTAATCTGTGATGTCACAAACACTCGCAGATTTCCGCGGAGCCTCCCCTCTGCGCGATGATGTCATCCAGCCCGAGGGCGAGGGGGGCCTAGGCCTCTTCTCTGGTAGAGCTCGCTGAAGCAGTTGTATTGTACACAAGCCCACTCCCTCATGTGTACACAGAAGGGGGGCTAGTAAAACGTTTCCAAAACTCCAGATCCAAAACTCAAAGCTCAGACTTTAAAACTCATGACTACATAATGGTCATGAACCTGATTTATTTTTCTGTTGCTTATACCTGTTTATCAAAATATATTTCTGTTACTGTTATTGTGTTACTGTCTGTTACTTTTTTAGTTACTGTATCTTGCAAATGATAGGATTATCAGTTGTATATATCCCTTTTCTATTTTGACCAGTTTAACCATTAGCTGAAAAGTATATTTACAGTAAGCATGAAACAACTTATTATTCTTGCCAAGGGTGTGGTGAGAATACTGTCAGAGCTTTTCAGTCTGTGAACGGGCTGAGTTTATCTTTGTCGTTAAATGGGGGCCTTGGGATCTTGAAACAGACGGGGTGTTGCAATAACCCATCAGAGAGCCCAAACCCTGAATAGTTCTGCTGTTGCTCATTCATTCTGGCTGATGAGTGTGGTCCAGATGAATTTCACAATAGTCCAAGGGATACAGTGCTCTCTCTACAGTGACAAAGCCTTTCAAAGGAACCACTTTAGAGACTGCACTTAAAATTCTCCTCATTCTCACTAATGGCGGTCCGTTTATTGCCTTGAATTATTAACTTGTTTGTTCTCCATCCGTCATTCTACACTTGGGCAGTTTTCAGCAGGGGATTATTAGCAACTATGGCTGTGCTCACTGTATACAGCTAAAGGATAATAAGATGCAGGGTCATGAATGGAGCCAGATGGTCTTAGAGCTGCTGTTTTCATAGCACACGCTAGGCTGACACCCGCCCTGGGGAGCAGGACACCACTAACCTTTTCCAGGTTCTATAGATTGGTTTGCCCCGCACAACAATGCGAAGCTGACCTTTCTGACGGAAAGCCCCGTGGCCTTACCGATCGGAGTTTCCTCTGACCGGTGCTCTGCGTGGGATGCTTTATCCTCCGCTTCCTCCCTTTACGCTCCTTATCTCCTCACTTCCTCGCTCACACGCTCTCTTCCCCTTTTTCTCTTTTCTTTTCTCCTATCCCCTGTCCCCGGCTGATCGGGATCTCACTCGTTCCGTCTCCGTGGCGATGTGCATTTTTGAACCGAGGCAGGCCCCAGAGAGCACGTTAGCTGGAATCTGTATCGAGGACGCGGGACTCCACCTTAGTGAGGAGTTCAACAGCTTTTCCGCAGTGGAGCGTTTGGATGTGATCCCCTCTTGGGCTTTGGCCCAGGGTTTAGACTCAAGACTCAGGAACGCATCTGGAAGTCCTCAGAGTGTGCAAGAGCCAGAGCAAGGCTGTTCACTCAAGGGCCTGGCAATTACAGTGAAGAGCAAGATGGCAGTAATTAATCAACAGAGAAGGGGGATGCATCTGTGCATGTGTGTGTGTGTGTGTGTGTGTGTGTGTGTGTTCCCTTATGTGTTTTATGAATGTGTTTGAATCTAACATTCATTCATGAGTAACGCACATACATCCTGCGGTGTGTGATATGCAGTTCTTGGTGGCACATTTCTCACTTGCCCAAATACATAGTGTGCGTACACATGTATTTATATCTTTTAATAATTTCATGTTCGAGTGTTATTCCCCACTCCTCTGGATCATGTGAGGCGTGGAGGTGTTAACGAGTGCTCCCACCGGGGAGCTCCACGGCGCAATCGTGTTTTCCGCAGGCGTGGTGCCATCCGCTCCCTCTTCCCGCTGCGCTCCTTGTTAGTGAGTTGGTGACACTCCACCTCCTGCCTCTCTACGGTGGCGGTGGTGGTGGAGGTGGTGGTGACGCTCGGGGCGTCTCCCCCGAGGACCCTCTCCTCCTGGCACGGGGGGGTGCCTCTGATGGGGGGCGTGGGACTCAGTCATGGTGAGACAGCACATCTGGGTTGCGGCAGGGCTCTGATACGCTAGTCTGGGTCGCTGCGGTTGGTCTCTCACTGCCAAAAAAACGAGGGGGCTGAGGGCTCGTGGGAAACCGTCAGGCAGGCACCAGTCGCGTCCCCCTCAGGGGACAAATCCACAGACGTCAATGGGCCTCTTGTTTGCGTTGAATTGGATACACCCGTGTGTAGGGCCTATGGCTGCCATGGAGATGTGGTTGCGGATGTGAACGACTCATCTAATATGCACTGATTGATTGGGTGTCTGGAGGGGCTCAGGATTATGGCCTGTGTAGTGATTCATGGTCATCTGACCCTTAAGCCAATGCGATCGGGGGATTAAGGTGTGAGCCTTGTGTCAGCACTGATGCAAATCATACGGTAATGAAACCGTGACGTTGACTGAGGAGTGTGTCACAAAGTCAAAAACAAGAAGACTTCAAGGTAAAATATATGGGCACATTTAACACCCCCTCTGAGGCTAGCTGTGAATTGCCGTGCTGCTAAAAACAGGGACGCTTCAGACGTTGGCTGATTTGGTCTTTGGGTTTTAACAGCGTCAAGAGAAAGGGGGGGGAAAAAACTTCTAATGGAATGACGTGCGAGCGTTCTGGGAGTTGCGTCTGTTTGAGTCATGTGCTCTGTGGAGCTTCTCAGGGTCAGACTCATTCTCGGAAGACTTCATCTCCCCCAGCAGTCACAGCACAGAGTTCACACACAGATCCACCCAATATGTGAAAATCCCCAAGCAGAACACAGGCACGGCTCTGTTAAGGTGTCTCTTAAACCTTGGCTTTAAAAGCTGTTATTTTCTCATGAGCGATGTAATGGAAGTAGATGAAAGCAGAGGCTGGAACCATCCAGGGTTTGTTTGGAGCAACATCAAAATACTCTATATGATGTTTACTGCCTTTGTTAAAAAGATGTTTGGGTCTGGTGTTGACAGAGGGAGAGAGAGAATGAAAAAAAAAGAGAGAGAGAGAGAGAGAGAGAGAGAGAGAGCGCTTTATGGGTAGGTCGTAAAAGCGCACATACTGTACACCCACATACTGGTTGGTCTGCGTTTCAGTGTGCATATGTAGAACTGGAAGTGTTAATTATTCGAGACTTATGGTTTATTGAAGTGGTGTTTATTCGGTTCAAATAAATTCCAATACCTCTGTCGCCAGCTTGTTTTTCCAGACAGGCTGCCAAATCCCCCGTCCGTCTTTGAATCGGCTGTTCATCCCTTTCCATCTCTGTCTCCCTCTCTCCCTCTCTCTCTCTCTCTCTCTCTCTCTCTCTCTCTCTCTCTCTCTCTCTGTCTCTCTCTCTCTCTCTCTGTCTCCCTCTCTCCCTCTCTCTCTCCCTCTCTCTCTCTCTCTCCCTCTCCACAGTGCTGCTGAAACCCCAGAGACCTGCAGGCCCCAGCATCAAGATCCCGCCGCGTCAGCCCCAAATCAACCAGATCCACATCATCCCCCAGCGTGTGCCTGTGCAGCAGCCGCGGCAGCAGCCCGCCATCACCGTGCCCCTGCAGCCCAGCATCACCCTGCAGCAGCCGGGCCAGCGCAGGTACCCTCAGCAGCCAGGGCTACTCCCCCGGCAGCCGGTGGTGATACTGCAGCCCTCCAACCCCCTGCTCCCCCACCAGCCCCAGGCGCCCCGTCGGCCGGTGCTGGAGGCGGGCGAGGCCGGACCCCCCGGGTACCAGCGCAGGGTGACGAGACGAGACCAGGAGTCCAACACACACCAGAAGCCTGTCATAGGATTCGCCGGTTCCCCCGGTAAGGGAACAGGGAACATTTGTTCATCCTTCTCATCAACTCCTTTTTTGGATAACAGATTCCATTTCTAATCTAATCTAATCACATGGAACTATTTTTGCTTACCCTCATCAGACAGTCCTCTGTACTCAGTGTGGGCTCTAGTACAAGAAAGAGCCTAGGGAATTTTGTAAGAGTTTTCCCACAATAACAACTTATGCAATATCATAACGTCACCCTCCTAAAATAATGGCATAAGTCAATTTTTGACATTTTTTTTGTTTTGCCTAAATCATTCAAAACCTGAAAAAAAAGATTTATGCCATTACTGGAATTAGGAAGGCGACGAAAACACAGCCTGTTGCAATGGTGATTCAGAAGATAGAGATACATTGATGCCACAGTCACGGATACAGTTCACAGGCTGTTGATGTATTATCATCAAACAAATGGAAATGGAATTAATTTGTTACCAAGAGTTAGGTTGATAATCAAGCTATTTTGTGGTTTAGTATGGACTAGTATGGACTGGCTACCTAATGTGTAATTTCATGCAATCACAGGCTACCCACCAGCAAATCCTGTATCCTTCAAGACAAATCCCTTCGCAGGTAAATTTCATCCCCAGCACATCATCCTTTAACACCGCATTCATAATCGAATTCTTCACTTAATCTGTGTCCTGTACATGTTACAACTGTGACAAGTAGCCTAGATCATATATAGTGAGCTTCATTTGATTCACTTCTTTTTTGGACAGTTTCTCAGATGCCACATAAGACACCCGCACGCACTCCACTTGTAACACCAGGTAAGTCCCTAGTCCCTACGCACAATCTAAAGATGTTGACCCTGTTAAGAGAGACACTCGTGAGTTAAGAGAGACACTTGTGAGTTAAGAGAGACACTCGTGAGTTAATGTACTCCTGACCTCTTGCGCCTGCTGATGCCCTCACAGTTGCAGCCCAGAGCCACGCCGCTGGAGACCCTCTGTCCTTCTCCGCTGGACTCACCAGCCAGCCCTTCTCAGGGGACTTTAGCGTGGTGCGCTTCAACAGGGTGCTGGTCAACGATGGAGGACACTACAACCCTGACACAGGTAAGTGTATTCTGCTGGGCTCTGATATTACTGGGATTTGTTTTTCGCTTATTTACTCGGTGAAACAGCGTTTACTCTGGGCTGTTTGGAGGGCGTAGAACACTACACAGCTTTACATGCATTACCAATTTACTAGAAGAGTGACAAATGTGCTGCTTGATCGCTGTGGGCCAGATGCTGGAGGATATTTTATGGGCTGCTATTTACCGAGGAGAAGTAGTACATACTTTTGATACTCGGTGTTCAGCCTCGATCGTGCCTGGCATGATGGTAAAAGAACGTTTGGAGATTCTGAGCCCATTAAAATTAGCTCTGTGGGGTGGGGAAGTGGGAAGGAGGGGTGTGTGTGTGTGTGTGTGTGTGTGTTTGGGGGTGGGGGTGGGGGGGGGGGGGGTGGTTGCAGCTGCACACCTGTGATTCGGCATCAACAGCTTAAATGTTTCTATCGAGTAGTCTACCACCTGTTTCTTATTAGAAATCTCTCTACCTCTGGCACCGTAGGGATTTTCACAGCGCCCATGGAGGGTCGTTACCTAGTGACGGCGGTGCTGACGGCCCAGCGCGGAGAGCGGGTGGAGGCAGTCCTCTCCGTGTCCAATCGCAGCGTGCAGAAGCTGGACACGGCCGGCTACGGGCAGGGCGAGCTCGCCGCGGACAAGGACAAGTGCACGTGCGGCGGCTCCGCGTCCTTCAGCATCGTGCTTCCACTCCGAAAAGGCGACCGCGTGGGCGTGGTGCGGACCGCCGGGAAGCTGGCCGTCTCCGAGTCCAGGGAGATCCTCTCCACCTTCAGCGCCGTTTTCCTCTACTCGCAGCAGTCCAGCAGATAGCCCTCACAGCCCCAAACCCCACCAAGGCCCGTTGTTCAGGCCAAAGCCATTCAATCCCACTCCCCAATCACACTGAAGTCCATTATCAGGCTGGGAACAATGCAATAAATCCAGCTTGGCCTCACAAAATGGTGAACACAGCCAGCCTCTTAAATTGAACATTGTGATGACACTCAGATTTTATTACTTTGCTTTCACATAAACGTGGGCCAAAAATGTTTAGTATGTTTGCTGTTCATATGTTTTTACTTTATTAGAGATCATAGTTAGCTCCCTATTTTTACAATGTAAAAAGTGGGATTATATTTTAACTACATAAATTAACCTATATTTGTATGTTTTCTTGGATTGTAAAATTCATTATCTGAGCTATTCCGACCACAGCATTAGTCATTACATTTATGGTCATAGGAAATTTAATATCTCTATAACTACAGTTTTAAAGTGTGGCAAAAAGAGATTGCAAAAAAGGACACCAGACCCCAGTAATTTCCTTGTCAATCATTCACCATCTCTTGCAAAAGCAGGTTATGGATCAGTGAAACTAAACCACAACCCATTACAGAAAACACAATTACAGCAAGCAGCTCCTTCGCCATCATTCCAGGAAAAGGGCGTGGACAGCATTTCCCTAACCCTTCCCCAGGGGACATCAGACCCATTATTTTCATACACACAGAGCATCAAGCCACCACAAATGGCCACTTCTTGGAATGGAGCATCATATTCATTTGGCCCTTTTCTACTGCGGTGTGAAGTCATATGAATATAATGCAACTACAGCGTGGGCTGCCAGGTAAATGGGCAGGAGAAGATGGTGTCCATAACAGCCTCGTATCAGCACGGCGCGCCCATGTGCAGATGCACTATACAAGTGGCCCCAGAGAGATCCTGTTGACATTTGATTTTCTGAAACTTCATTGAAATGACAATAAAATGGTTCTTTTAAAAGTCAAAGAAAGGGCGTCTGTCTGCATTTCAATGCTGATTTTAACACTGATTTTGATCAATGATCGGTACGCATTACCATGTCAACAAAGGCAACTGCTTCCGACTATCAATGAGTCTCTTTCAAAGAAGACAGAGGATCCAATACGTGTTGGTGGAATATATTTTTAATAGATGTTGTTCCGTAAACTTTCAAACTCAATATTGGTCAATATATTCTATACATCAAATAAAGCCTACATTTAAAGGTCTTCAAACTGGTCACTTGCAAGCTTTTACATCGAAACAAAGACACACACCCTCCAAACATAAAACAAAATGTAAAGAAATGTACACAAAAGGCATCAAGACAAAACCATGGGAGGGGGAAACCACCAATTTGACTTCAGCATTTATTACAGACTGAAAAGAACGTCTCGGATTCATACCATTTGAGTGTGATCGTCTCACACATAGAGGTATTACTTTCATAGAAAGAATGGGATCGTTTTTGTTTATACACAGCAAACACAGAAAAGGACTCATCATACAGCAAGGGTAGAAAGCACACGGGCATAAATCAAGCAAACCATAAGAGCCTACATCAACCATAAAATAAGGAAAGCAATTTCACACACAAACAATAAATATATTTCATGTTGTGCTTTCAGAATATATATTTTTGTGATGTTTTTTAAGAAATAAGTTATGTGGAGCACAGATTCCTACAAAAAGCAAGCAGGCCAATAAAGACTCATCAGATGAGAGCTTACAAAATCACGTCCCTTTGGACACAGGTTGCGTAAGGAGCCAATCTTCTTTAGTCCTTCATATTCTCAAGTACTGGTGCTACAGTCATACTTGAAACACACACGCACACACACGCACACACACAAGTGCCCAGACATTCCCCCCTGGTGGAAGACTGGAGTACTCTGTGAAGTTCCCTCTCCTGATCTCACCGAGCACACGGGCCTTTGCTTCCATGCCGCGTTTACGGCCTCCTCCGGCTGCCCTTAACAGCAGCCACACACACACACTCCTGGGGCCCGGAGGACCTCTGTGACCACAGTGGTGTTAACTCACAGATACACACACACCGGTTTCTGTGACAACAGTGTTGTTACTCAGACACACACACACACACACCCAGAGCAAGAAAATGCTGGAGTTCTCGTCTCTCTCTAGAGTGTCTTGCTTGTACTGGTCGTCTTAAAACCGGAACCAGCAGTGAACACAGACGGTTGTTTCAACTCCCAACATCACATCTTCATTCATGTACAAGCACATATTATGTTGTTCTGGCTACTAAGTTGATGAGCTAAATGGGGTAGGAGTGGACTTGTCTGCCTAAGTAACACTAAGCTAGGGATTCAGCTAGTCGTCTATTGCATTGGCTGGACCAGGCAGACATTGGGAGACGGCGGCGAAAGCGCGCCAGACTCCCGTGTCACGGCCCGTTACTGCAAAGTTTCTTCTCGCTTCGTCACACTCTGCACAACATACGTCTTCACAATGTTCTAAGTGCAAAATAAAATACCTGTATTTCTCTCCCCCTGCGCCCCTTTGCTCAAAGTGCGTTCAGTAAGGCATTATGAAGCAGCCAGGCTCTGGAATGAAGGCCACAGGAAGTGCTGCGCCTGCGTCAAGAGTCTTTCTCTGAGGGGTCGGGATCCTGTCGGACGTGGAGACACTCACTGTCCGGCGAGAGGCCACCCGGACACAAAGGGGCTGAGCGATTACGCAGCTGACCAGTGCATGCCCCCACCCAACCGCCACAGCACAGCACAGCACAGCACACTAACCTGGGACCTTTACACTTCTAGTGGACAAGCACACTGCATTAGATCGGCATCACCTTCCACACTACTACACCAAGGCAGTGGATACTGTTTATCAAACGAATAAATTAAACATAAACAATAATTAAGACATTGACTTTTTTTTTTTCACCTTCAAAAATATGGTTTTCAGAACGTATTGATACTCTTCAGAAACCACAATTATGTTAATTTTCACTTGCTATTCAGCTGCACTGTACACAGGTCAGAACAGATTCACACAATGAAATGAAAAAATAATGAGAGAAGTCATTACTGTCCAAAAAAAAAAAACAGTCACTATTCTACAGTAACCAGTAGCCACACGGAACCACCTCTCAAAACACTCTAGCTAGCTCCGCCACGGGGCCGGGCAGTGCCTGAGAGGCCTGTTAGCAGCCTGGCTTTTTAGCAGCTGACACTCAGTCACACCACACAGGTCAGTTAAGGTGAGTTAAGCTTCAGTCAGAAGAGCGATGAGCCACAGGTGGCTCCAGTCAGCTGCCAGCGTACCCGAGGCCCGGCCCGACACCTGCGCATGCACGGAGCCAGGGCACGCGGCTACTGACGGGTGGGACGAGGGAGGTGGGGTAGGGGGGGTGGGGGAGTCGTCATTCACATGAGAGCGTTATGAGGCGCTCTGTGTCTTATAGCTTCTGGGGCAGGTGAACGAGTGAGTGAGTGAGTGAGTGAGCAAGTGAGTGAGTGCACGCTGGTTTTTCCGAGTCTAGACGCCACGTCTCAACGGTCCACTTAGAATGTGATGTCAGATGAGTGACCTTGAGTGCCAACCCCCTTTGGCGGCGGCACCTCCTCTGGGCTTTGGTTATGGAATGGATGAGGCTCCCGGCTGACGAGCAGCAGAGACCGGGGTGTGGTCGTGGCCTCTACGAGAGCAGTTCCTCGGGGTCGATCTCGGGGAGCGGCTGCCTCCAGAAGCAGAAGGAGCTGAACTCGGGGCAGTCGAAGGCCGAGCTCTGCTCCTTGCTCAGCAGGGGGAACACGTGCTCCACGAGCTCGCTCAGCCTGCCGTACCTAAGACAGAAGCAGAGCGTTACATTAGTACAGCCACAGGAGCCGCTCGTCTAGAAGCCAAAAGAGCGCGCACACTCCCGAAGAAGGGCCACTTACGAGGACTTGTTGCCTTTGGTCTGCTCCTGGATCAGCTCGCCCTTGGGGTTGACGGTGAAGATCCTGCACACTGGCACTCCCACCTCCTTATAGGCAAAAACATCCTGCAAGCACAAAAACAACCGACGTCACGACACACGCCATGGAAACAAAAAGAAAATAAATAATGATCGGGCCTTCC
>NC_084995.1:29335053-29402553 GCF_963854185.1 Sardina pilchardus | reverse complement strand
GCCCACGTCCTCCTGGCGACGGCACCACCGCCAACACCCCGCTCGCCCGCCCGTCTGTCCGTCCGCACACCCCGGCCACTGTGTGGCCCTCGCCGTCAGCGCCCGACATCACAGCCGCGTCCGCACACGGCCGCCCGGGTCAGCCCGATAATAAGCGCCAGTCAATCTGCGCACGCGTTTGATGTCCCGACACCCACCGACTACTGGGAAATGGCCACCCAAGCCCCCCCCCCACACACACACACACACACACACACAGGAAACCTTCTCCTGCTCTAATGTGCCACAAGCGGCTTTGAAGGGAGTGAAAGTTTCTTTCAAAAATGCAGAGGGGAGAAAAGAGAGAAGACGCGTCTGTGGGACTAAATTTAAGCAGATGGATTCAATTGGGATGTGTGTTTGATGTGATATGGGGGAAAGTAACGTACGAGACGGAGAGTCTGTACTGCTCATGCGTCATCGTGATGAGGTTTTTCTCTTTTTTTTTGTAGGAGTTTGCATTTTGCTCATGATTAGTTCTCTGGGCTGGGTTTGCTGCGACAGCTGAATGGTCTCCTGCTATCTAGAGAGCAAATAAATGAATCACTGCGACTGCTGTTGTTGTTGCCACTCCCAAGAATTGTCTGGCTCTAGACTAGTCTATAAATACATGAAGTGTGTCACTTCCACAGCACATGCCAATTGCTATATACTGAGCATCCTGCAGCTTTTTCCTAAAATATTTCTGTTGTCACATTTCAAAAAGCTGGAGCAGAGCGGCATGTGGCGTCACACACCCCTTGTCACGTCACACACCCCTGGTCACGCAACTGATCTGTGACCAGCTCTTAAGATCATCTAAGACGTGCTCTCAATAGGACAGATGACACACACACAGACAGAAGCCTTCTCTCCCTGGCAAGTCACCAATTAATGGTGTTACTGAGTAATACGTTCAGCCCAATTTAGTGTATGATCCGGTCTGTTACTAAGCAAGACTATTACAAAACACCTAGCAACCATGGACGAGCGCTGGCATAGGGGAAACGTACTTGGTGATGGTGCCGTCGATGTCGGAGATGATGACCTTGTCGTCCCAGTTCCACAGGTAGATGGTGCCCTCACAGCGGCAGGTGCCCTGGTACTGGGTGGTGATGCTGAAGGTCATGTCATTAGGACCCTCCTTCAACTTCAGACTGGCCTGTGGGTTTGTCCACACACACACACACACACACACACACACACACACACACACGATCAGGTCAAAGACACACAAAAATACACACACAAACACACAGACACACACACACACACACGCACACACACACAGACTACTACATCCACTGAGGGTATGGTCTGTGACTAGTCATTAAAATCAATTCTTACCCTTCACATTAATCATGTCTGACATAGATTGCCTGGGGTCAACCCAATTACCATGCCATTATCAGGGTGAAAAAGCATACTCACAAATGATCAATTAACCATTACCCATAGGCACAACATCAGATTTCTATCCCCATTTCTTGAAAATTAATTTCTCTCCCTTTACTGACGTCCATTAAGGAGCTAGCATCATGCCGCGTTGTGAAATCCAACCCTCCGGCCCTCTCCCAGTAAAACATCCTCCGCTGTCAGGAACACTGTGTTCCAGCACGCGTCCAACTCGTAGGTCATGATTTAATGAAACTGCGTCAGCTCCATCCAAGACTCCATCCTGCTCGTGAGGATGTGGAGGAAAGGGGCCAGCCACGGCCTCAGCCATGGCCTCGCTCTCCCGGGCGGACTCTGAGCAGCCACCAGAGGGGGGAGCTGCTCCCTCGTGTGGGCCAGTTGTGCTGCCACTGGAGCTTTGCCACTGGTCCCTCCACACACGGTCAAACAAACACACACAGCCAAACAGACACACACAGTCACAAACACACACACACACACACACACACACACACACACACACACACACACACACACACACACACACACACACACACACACACACACACACACACACACACACACACACACACACACACACACACACACACACACACACACACACACACACACACACACACACACACACACACACACACACACACACACACACACTCACACACACACTCACACACACACTCACACACACATTCTCACACAACCAAACACACAGCCAAACACAGACAAACACACAACCAAACACACACACACACTTCTGGTGTGGTGTTTTCCCTCATAAATTCTACTATGCTTCTGCGCTGCGCTAGCCCCGAGGCTTAACAAGACCTTGTGCATAAAAGAGTAAACAGGACTGGAGGTGACTAGTGGGGTGAGTGCCCCGGGGCGCCCTTATGGAGGTGAGAGAAACAGGACTCGAGGTGACTAGCGGCGTTAATGCACCAGGCGCCCTTATGAGGGGGGAGGAAAAACGGGGGGCTTACGATCTGCTGGGAGGAGAGGCGGAGCGACTTCTTGTAGGAGTGCGTGGGGAGGTGCGTCGCCGAGTCGGACTGGGAGCTGCGCTCCAGCGAGGCGGCCGCGGTGGCACTCAGCTCCTTGGACTCCTCGTCGCTCGACGAGTCCCGCTCCAGCGACCTGCGGAGGAGTCGCGCGTTAGTGTCACGCCATGGCAGCCCTGTTCATTCAATAAAAGGAATATATACTGTCCGCCAGACTGCTATTTGCTCCCATTTAATGTTTAAAAAACAAGCAACGTTTCGACCTTACTGGGTCTTCATCCGGATTTACCCCAGTAGGGTCGAAACGTTGCTTGTTTTGCTGTGCACACAGCTACTCTTCTGGAAGTCCAGTTCGTTCACTCACACAACAGCTGGTAGGCTATACAGTGACATTAACAGATCGGCTATTATGATCTCCTGGCAAGGAGTTGATTGGGTACATCACTCCTTCCAGCCTCTTAACATGGCATCGTAACAGGAAAAAAACAGTCAACTAATGAACTGCAGGTTCTGATGTCATATTAGTATAGTGAGTAGCAAAGACTCCACTTCAGACTTGTCTTCCAAGTCTTTTAACCAGTGCGGAATGTTTTGATTGGGGATCAAGCGGCTTTGCTGCCTCGGTGCACCTGCTTTAAAAGGAAAGTTGCCTCTCCGTGACAGAACTTTGAGCCCCAGCTCCTGGGGGAAGTGGACAGGCGGCGTTCCAGAATAAACAGCCTTCTTTTAGACTTGTGCTTGTGTGTGTGTGTGCTTGTGTGTGCTTGTGTGTGTGTGTGTGTGTGTGTGTGTGTGTGTGTGCGTGTGTGCGTGCGTGCGTGCTGTCGTGCGACATGACAAGCAGTGACGCTGACTCACTGTAGGGATCGGCTATCCTGGGAGGGTCCCACATCCTCAAGCTGAGAGTCCTTCATCTCCAGCTTGCCTGTGCTCTCCGACTAGACAGAGACAGAGAAGAGAGAGACAGAGGAGAAGGAGAGAGAGAGAGAGAGAGAAAGAGAGAGGGAGTGGATAGGAGTGCAAGAGGAAGACAAAGAAAGAAGAGAAGAGAGGGGTGAAGATAGAAAACAGGACAGAGTAAGTAAGAGATGGGGGAGGGTGGAGAGCATGAGCGAGAGGGAGAGAAAGAGAGAAGGACAATCCAATTGAATACTTAGTGGTTAATTTTTCTTTGTAATTGACTAGACCTTGTCTATTTGCTTTTCCTCTGCTGCGGGGGAGAGCGCTGACCGAGCCCATCGACAGCTCGGCTGCCGTGACAACACAGGCTTTAATTACCGCTCGTTTAGGGACGGGCGGCGCGAGATTGAGCACTTATTAGGGCCCTAATGATGTGTCCGCATCCTCTCGTCGGCGCCGCCGTGACACACGGCGCTGATGAAAGGCCTCCCTGGAGAGGAGCCGCCGCACTCGCCGCTCGTCCCCGACAGCAGCGCTCGGCGGGCAGACAGCGGAGGCACCGGCGCCCCCCTCCATCACTGTCTCATTACACAACTGCGGCTGGGCCTGGGGGGGACGGGAGGGGGGGCTATGACGTCCGATGCGGACGTGCGGGGTAGACTGTACGAAACACGAATGTGTACATTCGGTGGGCGGAAGGCAGGGTGGCGTGTGGCCGCAATCATGCCTGCCACAAAGACGGAAAGCCTTCCGTCTATCCCACACGAGGATTGTGCAAACACTTCCTCCGTGATGAAAAAATAAAGAGGAACAAGACACCGAGGCTCTCTTAAGCCAACGCCGAACTCGGCAATCAATGCGAGCAAAGCGCTGCAAGACGCCGCGCGTGGGAGTCATAGAGGGGTGTGGGGAGGAGGCGGCGCACAGATATGGATTTCCGTCCGGCTATTTGAATGCACTGTGTGGACTGCTCACCGGTTTGATGGTGCTGTCCGCTCGCTTGCGCCAGAACCACCAGCGGCCCGACTTCTTTGGCATCCTCTCCTTCACCCAAGCCTCTTCTGTAGCCTGGGGCACACCACAGAAAAAAACACATTAAGTTATACAAGATGGAGGCTTAATGTGGCTTAGGCTCATGTGCTTAATTCACGTGAGACACTATGGTTGGTGTGCTATCTATCGGCAGCAGTATGTTTGACTACCTTAGGCAAGGTTTTCTGAAAAGCCTGCAAACTCAGAATCAAGGGAGCAGCTAAAGTCCAGTTGTAGTATCTGAAAGACATGACGAGCAACAGCGATCAGTCGATTTTGTACAAAGATACCCGTGTTGATTTCTGTGATTCGAAAGGTTGAAGATGCTTACCTGTTAGCAATTTTTACCACCAAGTTTGGATTGTCTATTATGGCAGGGTTTTCTGCAAATTCATGGTAGGTGATGATATGTTCCATGAACTTTTCTAGAAACAGAAAAAGTAAAAGTCAAGCCGTTAGCAACAGCCTTCAGGCAATCGGAAGCATGACTACTTCAACAACCTTCCCAGGAGAACAATCCTTTTGAATATAAACCCTTTTAAAACTAAATTAATTATTACATCTGCTCCTACAGCCATGCCAACTTGGCTGTATCTAAACCCAGTCAATTCCCTCCGCACCTTAATACACACTTAGCCCACAACACAGACAGGCTGGCATTTCGACAGATTTAGTCCTCGCTCCTCTCTTGCTTGTTTGCTTAATTGATGAAATACAGACACAAAAAAAGAACAAGATGCCAACAAGCTGTTGGTGGTTCTACAGAGTTCACACAGTAGAGCACCTCGGAGCCCCCTTGGCGTCGTACCTTTGGATATCTCCGCGTTCTCGTTGAGCCCCCCGCACAGGGACAGGGTGACGTCGGGCAGGTCGCCAGCCGAGTCGGACAGGCACTCGGTGCCGCTGTCAGCAGCCGCACTGCCCACCGACTGGGGCGACTGGGACCCGGAGTGCATCCCTGACTCAATCCAGTGCTTAGAACCGGGGTCTGAGTCACTGTGCACGCACACACACATGCACACACACACACACACAGAGAAACACAGAGACACAGAGAGAGTACAGAGTACAGTTAAGGGTCGATTGTTCACTATCATCAACGAAAATAAAGACTCAATAAGGATTTATTTCCTGCGGTACACCTGTTCAGCCTTCATGGCACACAGGTTGAGACAGCACTAAAGCACTGCTCTAACACGTCACTCATGACACTGACCTCTTGGGAAGATACCGAGCAACAGCATCTGCATCAAGTACATTCAAGTCGTCCAGGTAGATATCTTCAGGCCCCTGGTGCTGGCTCCTCTTTGGGACTCCTGTTCAACAATAAACACAAGATGAAGACCAGTGCCCTTCACAAGTCCTTCAGGCTATTCACAAAGCACTTCATATCACTCAGAAGTGGCAAGAAAACCTCCTGGCTGTTCTCTCCTGAATCCTATTGATCAAACTGCTGAGAGACTTCACTAAGAAAAAAAAAACATATTGTTTGTTGCGAGACTTTGAGAAGTGGTTGATTAATGACGGGTCTGTGAGTAGGCGTGTGCATGCACTTAAAAAATGATCCCAAAGGTGGATGAATGAAACAATACTGGAATATAAAACTGGAATATGATGCATCTGCATGATAACATGTTTGTGTTGACAGAAGCTATTTTAATTTTATAATAAAATTAAACTACACAGTCGGAATTCAATTTCCATAACTAAATAGGCTGTTTCCATTGTTGGGTCGGGTGACATTTTTGCATCTCTTATAAGGCCTTTTTAATTAGCTTAATGGCGCTCAGGTAGATAAAATATATGGCAGGACTTTTACTCTTTGGAACTAGGAATGTCCGCCTCTGACCCTAAGCCAGCCTAACCATAGTGCCTTCCAGGCATCGCTGCGGGCCCAAAAGACCACATCATGCTTGATTATTCATTTGCAACTGATTCTAAGCATTTGCCCAAAGAGTTTTTGGTTAGAGTTTCTCCTAAGGGCTAGTTTCTATATTTAAGAAGCTTTGGGAATGTGGGCCCATGTGTTATCTTTGCCATCTTTCACTTCTCCTAAAAACCCTATGCTAGACTGTAAAAGTGCAAAGTGCAAGGCACACCTTTCTTCTTGGAGGGTGAGTCAGACTTGGAGGTGTCGGACATGTCCCCGGCCATTTGAGCGGCGGCGGCGGCGGCAGCTTGGGCGTTGGCTGGCGTGGAGGTGCTCACGCCGGGCTCGGACTCCTCCTCGGGCTCCGAGGGGGTCAAAGTGCAGACGGGGGCCATCGTGGTCACGGGCGTGGTTACGGGCGTGGTCACGTTCGTGGTCACGGCCGTGCGGGGCTTGGGCTTCACGATGGCGCACACTGGGGTCGGGTGGTCCTGGTGACAGGCTCGGCCGCTGCCGTCCGACCCGTCGGTCTCAGTGCCCATGGCCTCGGAGCTCAGGATGACCCGGAAGTGCGTGTTCTCCGAGGGCATGATGGTGACCGTCTTGGGCGGCTCGGGTTTCTCCTTTTTGGGAGCCTGGAGAAACAGCGGCTGTGATGAGTGACTTATCAGTGTGTCAGACACACACACACACACACACACACACACACACACACACACACACACAGACAGACAGACAGACACACACACTCACAATCTTACAGGCACGGTCCTTAAAATTCTCGTGTTGACCAGTGTCTTCATTTAAATTTCCCACATTTCTACAGTATCTGAAGATGCTAAACCTTTTCAATTTGATGGCCAAAGTGCCAAAACAAAACTCACTGTCTTCACTATGTGAATTTGATAGCTAACCCGTGTGTGTGTGGTACAGTACAGTGTGCGGGCGGGTCCTTACCCGCGTTGGCTCAGGGAACTCCCCCCAGGTCCACTGCATGTGCGACTCGGATCGGAGCATGCTCTCTGAGGGCCGCACCATCAGCTCCGAGTCGCTCTTTGGGGAGAAGGCCTGGGATAGGCCGTGACTGCACAAATAAATTAGGAAATTAAAAAAAGAAGTGAGATATTGCCATCAGAGTCTCAAAAGTGTTATTTTTTGTAAGGAATGTTTATAGTTGTTTGGGAGCCTTTAGAGAGCAGTTACCTGTCTGAGGTAGACCAATCTCCGTCGGAAAAGGGGTAGTTGTCTAAGGAATGGTGTGCAGGGTACTTCTGTTCCACCTCTCGTGCAGTGCTAATAGAGGGAGATCTGTGTGAAACGACAACAGTTGGGATTAGGCAAAGGGCCATTCTGCAACAAAAGGTGTACACTTGATCCAAACAAAAAAACAATGGTCAGTGTTGCTGTGGCCCTCCCTCACCTGGGGCTGTGCGCTGCCGTGTCCTCGTCAGAGCTCAGGTCCATCTCAAAGATCTCCTCGCTGGGCTGGGGAGGGGCGCTGACGGTGGCCGGCGGGGTGAGCTCCTCGCGCCGCGGGTCGCCCTTGTGCTTCTTCCTCCTCTTCCTCTTCTTCTTCACCGAGCTGATGGTGCTGCTGACCGGCGCCTCGGGAGGGTCGTCGGCCTCCGGGAGCTCGTCGGCGACGCCAGGGCCCTGCCCGCCACCGATCCAGAACATGTGGCCCTCGGTGGGGATGGGCGAGGTGGCCAGGTGGGCCGGGACGATCTCCTGTAGCGGAGAACAGGACGGCGTTTAATCGCGCTCTTCCACTACATTACATTTCATTTAATTTAGCTGACGCTTTTTAACCAAAGCGACTTACAACATGACAAAAAACATTTAGGTTTTTTAAGAGCATTTCTAACAACATAAAAAGCCACAATAAGTGCGTCAATGGGTGTAATAAGTGCATAAATGACTGTAATAAGTGCATGAAATAAGTGCATGAATGAGTGCGGTTGTCTGAAGTAGTGCTATGAGAGGAGATGTTCTTTGAAGAGCTGGGTTACAGTACAGCGCAACAGCTCACCACAGCATGCACAAAAACAAGACACCATGAAGAGGAAGTCAAATAAATAAGAACATCAGGCATAAGACACAATCTATTTCCTATTTTTGATGTCCGTCAAAAATCTTGTCAACACACAGTAGGGCAGTACAATTTGGGCAAAATATCGAATTGTTTTTTTTTTTTCCTGACAGATGTCACGATTGCGATTTGATTTGTGATCTACTTTTTGAAAGTCCAACTCCAGTTCAATATTTCACCAAGTTGAGCCACTTCTGATGGATGAGCATGTCAAGTGCATGAGAAACACAGCACTCCTGTTAGGAACGTCACTGTCTATCACACAGGAGGTAACATGTATGTAGGTGTATGTAAAAATCATTGATGTGACAAGGTTTGCCATTGGGACAGTTGCGAGCTGCACAACTAATTGCAGCCTTTGCTGTTAGTTCATTGCATTTGTTCAAATTGTGATTTCAATTTAAAATTGATTAATTGTGCAGCCAACCTAAAATGTCAGGCACTAAGCAATATCAATTCTGCATCTATATCTACCTTCTACCTATATTACTTTCAGCCTGAAGCAAACCCAGAGGAGGTATTAACAGGAATGTAATGCATTGAAGTCCAATCATGGCTTAGGGTGCAGATACACAAAATAAAGAAGCAATTTCTGTGCTTGCTGCACATGTAATTGAATTAGACTCATAGATCTCTTAGGAGTCTGATGACTAAAAACAACATGGGAGTCTTTTCAACAGACTCATCTGAGCCTAACCCTGTTCAGATCACTGGCTCACGGAGACTAATGCGATGAATGGGAGCTCTCGCCGTCGAAAAAAAATTCCCTGATTGAAATTCGGTGTTTGTCTAACAGCCTGGTGTGATGGGATGGTCCATGAGCAATAACAGATGTAGCGGCGTGAATGCTCACATTCTGCTCCTCCGTTTCCTGCACGAAGAAGGCCTCCCCGTTGTCTCCCAGCTTCATGTGCAAATCCACCGGCTCCCCATTGATCTCGATGTCGATCTGTGAAAAAAAAACAAGCACAGGGGGACCCCACGGGGCGTGAGCGCCTGGCCTTAAATAGAAGCACATGGCGGCGGAGCCGCGGCGAGCTTTTCCCCGGGCGCCCTCGTGATTATCGTGCTCTCTGACCTCCAGTCAGGGGAAAGCTCCAGGAAAAGCTTTCAGGTGAAGCCAGCCAGGCAGGCCCCCGTGGTTCCCACCGCACACACGCCCGAGGGGGAAGCTCCAGAGAAGGGGCTGGGCCTGCTCGGTGGGCCCCAAACCCAATTAGGCTACGAGGCGCTTCCTGAGCACCAGGAAGGCAGCCTGCTAACTGGGCTCCACGGAGGGGCCAGGCTACTCAGCGAACCTGATACTGCCAAAGTAGCGGCCCTGCCGTTGGCCGCGGGTGCTTCGCGCGGAGCTAACTCGTTGTGGGGGTGGGGGTGCACGGCAGCACTACTGCAAGGAGAGAGCTGGCAACCCGATCCTCTCCGTCTTAAATGACACGCATTCAACCCCCCTTTTCTCCCTCACAGTTGTGCTCTCTTATCTACTGTCTTACTTCCCATTCCACGCACACACGCAGAAAAACCTCTCGCATTCTAACAAACATCCTGTAGTTTTCTGTCTCTTTTTTTTTCCTCTCTCCAGCACTGCTTTGCTTTGTGCTGCCTGCAGCCTGTTGGGTTTATTTCCCCGGTTGCTCGGTGATTTATGTTGGACGAGAGGTGGGCTAGAATCTTAATAACCGGCAGGGATCGGGAGAGGTGAGGCTCCTGCGAAGCTCTCCGGCATACAGAGCGGCCGAGCCTGCTCACGTTCCCCGGCTGCGTGCGGGGGGGGGCGCCAAGGTGGACCGTGCCAGCCCTGCTTACCGGCAACATACATCACGTTAAACAGTCTGCTTCGCGTAGTGTTAGTCGAGCACCAACACTCGTTTGGAATGCTGACCACAGAACAAAAGGATGCATAGTGGGTGGGGTGGGGTGGGGTGGGATGGTGGTGTGGGGTGGGGTGGCTGTAGAGTGGCTGGGCAGCTTGTTGAGAATCACTCAAATATAATTAGGCAGAACACAGTACAAAAAAGGCTTTGGCGCGGCACAGTCGAGTCTGCTTGACAGGCCAAACACAAGCAGCAGACGGCTCCTTTGAGGACTGTGTCTCTGTCAGTCTTGCACACCCACCACCACCTTCACTGCGGTGCGCGTCTGATGAAGTTTTATCTTCATTACGGGTTTGCCATGGCCCATGAGACGAGGAAGATAATAATAAAATGATGGATAAACACCCACACAGTAATACAGAGGTCTACATGTAAGAAGAGTTAGGAAGAATTCAGACATCTTTTTTTTTTCTCCCTCAGCCCCATCTCACAAGCAACCTTGATGAAACAATCCCTCCCACCTCCTTTTTAACGCCGAGCTTGACTCTGAGAAACCTGTTGCCATAGCGACTGCGCCTCTTTTCTCTCCTCTACACCTCTCAACAATCCTCTCCTCTGCGCAGATGGTTGAAAAGCACACCCTTCCCCCGCCTCAATTTTTTCTGTCCCCGCGTTCAAGGCTCTCTGCTGCTGTGGCTGTGACAGACGCCCACTCAGCCTAGTACCAAACAACACCGAGGTCACAGCGAAATGTGACCAGCATCATTTTGGTGGCTGTTCAGCCCAGTGTTTTTTTACCGGCAAAGCGCCGCCGCGACACGCTTTCCGTTGTGGGTGGAAGCCAGCGAGTCGTTGATCAGAGTAGACAGGGTTCTCTCCGCTAATGAGAATACACAGCGCTGGGTTTCGGAGTTTTGTTTTCCCCCCAATAAATAACATTCAGTCAATGGTCTCAGGCAGGCCTCGCTAACTAGCAGATGCAGGACCACGGAGCCAACTGATAAGGTCATTCATTTCGCCAGCCCGCACCGTGCCAAGCTGAGCTCACACACACACACACACACGCCATGTGACTCCATAAAAAAGTGATTGTTTATGCTCAGCTGTGCACATTCTTTCAGTGGACTTTTCTCATGCAGAGAGGCAAGAACCAACACCAGTGCACGCATGATCCTAGCACACAGTACACTCATCTACTCATCTGTCTGAGCTCATATACATTTTCGTGTACATTTGAAAAGTTTTACAATACTTTTTGAGGATCTTTAATGACATTTCCATGACCTTGTGCACCCTTCAAGTAAACAAAATTGCATACTTCGCTGGTTGGTTATTGAATGAAATCTAAACATTTTTAAAAACTTTCTCAGGATTTGCATGACCATGGGAACTCTTTAAAGGGATATTCCACCATTTGGTTCCCACTTTTCCCCGTTCATTCAGCCATTCTGTGAGTCTGGCGATACAACTTTTAGCTTCAGCCTAGCATAGATCATTGAATGAGATTTAGACAATTAGCATCTTGCCTGCTAGCATCACGCTTAAAAGTGACAAAGATTTCCAGTAATTTTCCCATACGTGTCTCTTCTCAAGTTAGAAAGTGCAATAAGACAAACTGAAAATGAAACCTGGTGTTTTTCTAGGCTGATTTGACATGGAACTACACTCTCATCTGGCGTAATAATCAAGGAAAGTTGTAAACATACCATGGGCGCAGTGATTTCACCCAGCACCTGAAAATAGTCCCCATAGGCAGCAAGCAATAGTACAGCATGATATCACTGTGCCCATGTATGTTTGCAACATTCCTTGATTATTTCACCAGAATGTGAGTGTAGTTCCATGTCAAATCAGCCTAGAAAATCGCCAAGTTTAATTTCCAGTTTGTCTTATTGCACTTTCTAACTTGAGAAGAGACAAAGTGGAAAATGGCCAAATGGGTCTCACAGAATGGCTGGATGAGCGAGAAAAAGGTAAATATCAATTGCTTTGCTCGAGGGAAGGTGGAAAATGAGCTTAATTCCAAAAATGGTGGAATATCCCTTTCAGCCAATATGCCAAAACGTTATTAATTAGGTGATTCATTTAGTCTGAAATCACAAACAGATGGCTACCTCCAACTCCCTTCAAATACCTAGCCAAGGACTCCCCCAACAGGACATTCTCCCTTCACCTTTTTAATAAAGTCTGCTCTCTTTTTTAACACTCGTACTCACCACTTTCTCCTTGGAGCGCAGCACCCCCAGCTTCCCGAAGCGCACGTGGAACGGCGAGCACTGGTAGGTGCCATCCCTCTGCCGCACCACCACCACGTCGATGCAGCCGGAGAGCGTGGCCTGGTTGATGCCCTTGTACAGCTCCTTCACCGTCACCAGCACTTGGCCTGCCAGCTGACCCACATAGTTCATGGTGTCCGTCTGAGAGCAAAGGACAGGAAGCATTCACCCGTTATGGCATGTTGTACTTGTACGCGCCAAAAAGATTGACAGTTTGTAATAAAAAGGAAACAACTTTATGTTCTTTTTATGAAAGTAATTCTTTCTTCTCCCGACGTTTTTTCTTTTTTTTTCACATTCTCACTTTGAGTCAGCGAAAATGGACCCTTGTTAGCCACTCAGAGAACACCATGGTGTCGGTTTCGCACAAATTCAGTTTTGGCTTGCGCTACCCATCTGCTCCCCCGGAGCCCCTTATCTCGCTCTGACAAGACTGACTAAGTGTGGACGGTGCAGCAGGGGACTGGCCTCGACGCCTGAGCATGGGGGCCGCAGCCAGGGCCAGAGCCAGGAAGCTGAGGAGCAGGAGAGACAGACGCTCAGGCACCCTACAATTCTGTCCTCTGACTGCCCATACATCCTGTTTACAAACTGACCTTGAGTTCATTCACCAACCATAACAACTGCTGAGAGAGAGAGAGAGAGAAAAAGTACAGTGCAAAGGTGCAATGTGCTGTTTTTGTACCCTAGCAGATGAACTTCCCCTTTGGCCCCAACACATGATAAACAATTTCACACAAAGCTTGGACTTTTGCTTGGACTTTTTTTTTTTTTTTTTAGCTTACTGTGCAACAGGAAAGAGTTTTCATTGTTGAAAATATAAATGCATTACTTGCATTTACGCAAACTTGGTAATGAACTAGTGAAAAAAATACACAGCACTTTCTGACTTCTGGCCAAATAGAAAGTTTTGTTTGTTTTCGGTTTTACACACCAATGTTAGCCATCTGACTCAAACTAGAATTGATCTGAACCAAATTAAAGCTCAACACCAGCGAGCACAGTGGTACCCTGCAGGATACGTTGGAACGTTACAAAGCAAATGAACATGATCTTATTCAGAGCGGTGGCATTTGGGGAAATCTAAAAATTGTTGTCCAGGCGAACACACAGACAGGACAGGAAGCAATGGGAACACTCATCAGATATCTGAACAGACAGAAAAGCAATAAAGGGCTCTGGGCACCACAAAGGCCCTCACAGACAGAAGCTAACCTTAACTAGCCTACGCAGCATAAACACTGTGAGCGCGGAATCGTGCAGCTGCAAACACACTGGATACTGCTAAATGCCGCTCTAGTGTTTTAATTGTGAGGTGTAATTTCACAGGAACAAAAAATATCTAGCCTAGTGCAAAATGAGCGAGGCATATTAATTGTAGGCCACTCAATTGCAGCCATCCTTTATGACCAAAAGAAGTTAATGCTGTAATGATGCAGCTTCTTGCAAGAATGGGTTTGCTGTTGTAAGTGCTTATAGAGATTGCATCCAGAGCCCCAGAAGTTCCACTCTCCAACTGAGAGGAAACTCATTTTCAACGCTAATTTCAATAAATCATCATGGTGAAATATCTAACTAGCTAGCAGAACAAACTGATCCAAGAGAAATTCAACCTATAAATATTTCATGTTAAGCTTAAAAGCTTTTTCTTGAACATTTTACACTCAACTCACACATGTTTCTCATTACAAAAACCCTGCCATCCAGTAATTGAATAATAATCAAATTTAACTGCAGTGATTCAAATCTCACTGATGTGTAGGTTATTACATTTCAAACATAGAACTCACCTTTGAGAGGGATTTGGAACTCATTGTAACTGATTTTTTTATACAGCCTAATTGTATCGTAATTACTCTCAGAATTAGTTTTGCTTTCCCATAAATCCACAGCTACTTAACCTGGAGTAGAGCCCAAAGGTAACGACTTATTAGACAAAATGCTGTTCTTAAGTGTCTCTTAAAATGCTTCATCGTCATAGCTAGCAGACTTTGAACCATGGAACCCACCCAGTTATGAAATTACCCACCGCCTACACTTCTTGCCACCAAAGAGAACACCTTATCACTGTTAAATGGTAAAGGGCTTTGAGAGATAGAGCATCACATGGAAAACAAGGAATTCCATCCGCTCGAATAGAAAAAAAGAAACATCTCATGCTGTGTATGATCCATACAGAAACCTCCAATCACGACACCTCATTAAATTCGGAAGGTGGCCTGATGAGTCATGGCTGATGCTGACGTTAACCTGCACTAATGAGACACCAGGTTCTACCCTGCTCTGGGGGGAGATGTATCCTGCTGGAACCCTTTGAATACTCTTCAAAAGGCTGTTCCTCTCACTCACCAAGGACCAGGAGGACCTGAGGGATGGGGAGTCATCCTGCTCGCTTGTGTCGTACTCTGTCAGGCTGGTCGCCGAGTGTAACCTCTTCATCTCCACCTGTGTGTATCCCACTCAGAGCCAAGTGTTCTTCTGCTCTCCAGTAGCACATCTGCCACAACTGTCATCTTCATCTTGATCTCAAATTGCGGACTCCTCCCCACCCGACCTCACGACGATAACCCCCAACAGGTAGTTATAAACACCAACAACTGATCACGGTGTGAATTCGCATCCCCTGTTACGTAATGATGTCCACTGTGCTTACTCGTACAGTGTCCTTCATGTGTTCAGGCAACATCTAACCACGCAACAAACGGTGTGCGAGAGAGGCCGCCTTACTTTTAACCAATCAGGCAGCAGCATATGGACAGGGTCTCTGGAGCTGATAAGGGGCCATTTCCTGTAAAGGGTCTCCTGGCCTTACCCCTTGATAAGGAGGTTGAGTAAGGAGACCAACAGAGGGGTGGAGACTGGAAATGAGCCAGTCCAGCATGCTGTCGCACGTGACAACAAATCCTCTTGGCACAACACAGGTGTGCTCAGGCAGCAGTGGTTAATGATTTTACAGAGAGGACTCCCAGTGCTGTACTCCGTGTAAACCAGATTGCTGCCAACAGTAGAGGAGTAGTGAGTCATCCAAATTCACATGAGATAGCCGGATGATTTTTGGCTAAAAATGACAGGCTATCATGGGTGCTTTTCCATTTGAGCCAAAACCAACGTTTTTTTTTTTTACTATTATTATTATTATTATTGCTATTATTATTATTATTATTATTATTATTTATTCTATTTTTTTGTGAACAGTTGACAGCACTTACTCTCTCCTTGGACATTCCAACAGGGCGTTCCTAAAGATACATGGCCAATGTCCAGCTCGTGGAAAAGCGTACAAAAACAAACATCATTCGAGATCAAGATCTACTCAAGTGTACTCACAATGTACTTTTACTGGTCAAGTTTGCTTGCAATTAATCAATGTATACGATCCGTTGATTTAATTTGAAGGATAAGGGTCAAAAGTTAGTCAACACAATGATTTAGCCCAACCCAGTATTTGTTTCTCAACCCTGTATGGTTGACTTCTGATTGGTGAAAATCTAACCAATTGTTTTGTTTGTCAACCTGCCTGGCTGTAATCCCATGGAAACGCCTCAGATAAAATTATACACGTGTGTCCGAAGCACACCTTATCAGATTAGTTCTTTATGCACAACAATGAGCAAAACATTTGGTTCAAGGTTGATGTTTCAGGACAGGTCAGGGGAATATATTGATATTGATCAGCCTATAGTGCCCAAATGATCCTATTATATTTAAAAGTAAGAGCTGCTTCAACATAAAGTTGTAGCAACCCCTGGCTGGGTCATATGGTTTACTTTAGATCAAGCTTTCTTTTTAATTGAACACTACTACTGTATGACACACCCATGATACAGAGTAGGTGAGGGAATTGTGTGCACTGGTCTTTGAATTCTGGAGTCAATGTAGTCACATTCCAACAGTTAAACTTGAAACTAGGTCACTGTCCAGAGGAGTATAGTGTTTTTTCATGCCAGACTGAAGTCTGAAAAGTTATATTCAGTGTCTTATAGTTTGTAATAGAGTTAATGAAACGAAAAAGTGGTTTAATTATCATAAAATATTTGCCCATTCCAACGTACCTCCATACCTTCTTATTTTGTTCGCGTTTGAAACCATGCCCCAAATACACTATTCCTACCTCTCATCCAGCCCAGTTTACACAGCTAGTGGTTCAAATGAGTGCTGTAAACAGCTGTTAAGGTTCACCTATGTTGGTGTCATCACAAGTCCAAGGTAAACTAAGTAAGCGTGTTATGAACATATTTGATGCTAACTAGCTGGTTTACTATGGCTTGAGAAGGAAACGTTGGGCCTATCATGTTGCCATCATCATGCCACTATCACATACAGGATGCATTGCGTTAGGCCAATGAATTAGCTAACTGACTGCTAGCTGGCTAACTCCAGCATACGCTACAAGCTAGGCAGGCAGTATCAGCTAGCCAAATGAACTTGCACCCGGGATGTTTCAAATTCAGAAACAATTAATCCGCAAGAAACAACATAATTTACCATCATAACGTCACACAACAGATTGACATTCTAAATGAAATATCGTGTGTAACATGCAAATATTATCCTATGTAACTCAGTTGTAGTATGACATTAGCTAACGTTACTTTATAATTGAACATACAGCTGTCGTTAGCTAACAAGCCGGCGAAACATCAGTGATGGTTAATGAATTCACTTGGATTTAACGATTTAAATACAAACCTAAACCTCACCAAATCAACTTAACATACGAGCAGTCAATAATCAATATAATAAACATTAGCTGTAACTGTAAGACGTAAACTAACGGACTCCTTGTTGTCAGCTAGCATATCATATAATGGCTTTCGTGTTTACCTTGTCTCTGCTTAGCTCGGTGTCAAGATGACGAAAACGTTGCTGTAGGCTCTTCTTTCCTGCTCCGAGTCCTTTACCAATTGCTCTTCATTTCTGAGCAACTACCCCTCTCTCGTGAATTTCTCTATCGACTTTCAAACCTAAGAATCACTGTGTGGTAAACAAACCTTCAAAACGGAAAACAGTGTCAAGTCTGTGACACCCTTTCTGAGACCATGACCGGTCGGTCACAGGCAAACTGGGTGAGAATGAGAAATCAGTCACGTGATTGAAAGTCACTAGCCTGTACTGGTTTATTGTAGGGCGACTCTTTTTTTTATTAGTTAGTTTCACTTCTGATATTGCTATAAGGGTAAAGGTTTTTCTTGGTCCAACAGGTAATTATAATCATTTTAGATAAAGAGCACAAGTATAATTCTGGAGGCAATATTTCCATTTATTGCTTATAAGTGTTCTATTTATTTCTGGTCATTGCATTTAGGTCGGTAGCCTACGTTTTTTTAATGCATGACAACTTATTGTTGTATAGTCCTAAACCAAATGAGTAGAACATGTTACTCTTCAGTGATGTAATATAATAATTGACACGCTGAGGCCAGACAGAGAGAGGCTAAGAAGCATGGGTTATTTATTTAGTATAGTACATCACATATCAGTAAGAGAACAGCATTAAATGTATTTGATGTTACATTTCTGTGGACCATTAAGCAGAATGGGCCTACTCAAATTTCAGTTGTAGGCTACTGATCATGACTTTTCCATGAAAGCAGACTTACAGGCCAACACTCAAAACACAGTAAGTCTATGCATAGATCTGTAAATGCTGTAGACTGCCTCTAGAGTGAAAGAAAAGGAGAACATTTTTAAATTTAGTCATCACCAAAAATATATGTATACGGTGTGTACTATACGGTTTGGCTGCTTACAGCTGTTCATTTACCTTCAATGAATGACAACTAAGTGAGGACAACACTGGATACACCAGCAGAATTAAACAACATTTTGGCAGAAACAACACTGATGAAACATACAAGGCACGTCAGAGTGGACACAACACCACCAATGAGGATACTGGGTTTAGTTGCATATTCAGTAGAATTGGCCAACAGATGACAAGGAAACAAATTCCATAGGCTACACTTGACTGCCTGAGCTCCCAGCAATATTTGGGGGTATTCAAATGGTGGACAACTTGTAAAACTATCCATCATTGGTATTTTGTTCTTTTTGAGATGTTTGTGAAGTGTTTTGAAAGTCATGCTTTTCTTTCATCCAACTCATCCTCTGTCTTTGGTTTGGGCACAGAACACACTGCACATAAGACACTATATGCAGCTAATGCAGGAAATGCAAATTATGCTAAGGCTAAGGGCAACACCCAAAGCACTGTAACACAGAGCATGTCTTATCACAAAGTCACAAAACCTGAGATTTTATGGGGAGGTTCATAAAATCATGATCTTCAATTCAGTTGAATCTTTGAGACCATGTTATCCTCAGGCCCATAACGCCACATATTGCTTCACTGTGGGTCTGGTTTTGTCAGATTCTGCGCAAGACATGCTGAGGGCTAGTATGCTTTGAGAGTTTGGTCATTTCTAGCCCCTCCCTCCACTTCCACTTTTCACTTCTTCTCCTTCTTCTCGTCTTCTGGGAAGTAGACGCTGACTGTGAACTCCATGGCCTCCGTGCCATATTTGTTCTTCACCTGCAGCGCATATTTGCCAGAGTCGACAGAGCTCACCGCCGCAATGGTGATGCTGGCAAACTTGCCATGCTCAAACTTCAGGGTATAATGCTCATCGGACACCAGCTCTCGGTCATTCTTCATCCAGGTGACCTCAGGTGAGGGATCGCCCCATACATTACCGGTGAGGTTAAGAGACTAAAGAGAGTGGAAAAGAGCTGCTCATTAAATCAAGCAATTCAAAATAAATCATAAAACGTCTGCTTCTTGTGTGAAAATACAAATTCAAGGACACTCTGTACATGTGCAAATAGATTTAAGTCAGTCGTAAACTTAATGTAAAGTAAGAATATGGGCGATATTGTTACAAGCTGCAGTGACCAATCTTAGCAGTCAACACTAGAGTCTAGGCCATACTAATTGGTCTATTTCCACAAAGACTAGCTCTTTGGCTTCAGAGTCCCAGATCAGTAGAACAAAAGAGGTCAATCATACATCATAAGCTGATTTCAATTCAATTTTCTATCTTAAGCGTATGGAAATCGATTGCAACATAGCCTAGTGATGGATGTAAGATGCACATATAGTGAATTGCTAACTTAGAGAAGGGCATCCAATAATAGTCTGAAAGCGGGAGAAAAACAGTGCTGAGAGCGAGGGACGTTACCTTGCCCTCTTGGATAGTGACCACATCTGGCAGACCTCCAACAACACGAGCACGGTCTGAGGAGAAGGGGAAGAACAGGTTAGGTACTGTTACTCTCACGATACCATGGCTGTCAAGATAAACAAATTCAACTTGCTGGCAGAACAATCATATGTCTTGCCAACTAAAACTCATATTATGAATGAATTTAAGAGATTATAATTAACATTTATTTCAATCAAGGTTTCCATTTCGCTGTAGGAGACAATTGGCTGATCGTGACATCTATTAATATGTCACTTGATATGAGATGCATTTTCACAAGGGGCTGAAGCTAATTAAGTCACTTACTTCTTTCTGCAATAGCTGCAGCCCTGCGGAAGGAAGAGGGGAACAAGATACAAGAATAACATCAGTTAGAGTCTGCAAATAGTATCAGAGACAGTGAGGCTTATCTGGGCTGCTGCCATACTTCAATATCAGGAAGTGTTTCAGGCAGGGTCTTTGTGCCGTAACACAGCGAGGTCAACGGGCCTATTTTGGGATCTTTGTGTGGGGTTACATAAAACGCCTTTCCAAACATAAACATCAATGCAAGTGCGTACAGTAATGGCTGTGTGTGTAAAGATGAGGTGCTCTATTGGCCAGACTGATTATATGGTGATCAATGTTGCTGCTTGTTTTTTCAGCCTACACTTGCACAAAGGCACGCACACACACATTCATCTGTGTATGTGGGGTTTTGTTGCATAGATTAAACTTACTTAAGCCTTTTGAATTCTTCAAATGCATCCTCCCATGCTGAAACAAAGCACACAAAGAAACTGTAAATCTGTGCTCATCTGTCTGTGACGGACAAGTCTTTAGCGGACAAAAGGCTGTCAGCAATGACCGATCGACCGACCAACCAGCCGACCGGCAGACACACAGACAATACTTTATAGTCAGACATATCTGAAAAACACAGACACATCTCTCAGTGACAGCGGTTATAGTCTTCCGAAAGGCTGACAGAAGCATGGAGTACCCCACCTTGTCCACTCAGGTCAAAGACCCTCTTGACGCCACTCTGGCCATCAAAGATGTCCATGGCGTACTTCCCCTTGTCTTTCTCGGTGGGCTCATTGATCTTGAGCCAGAGCTGCTCCCCTGTCACCCCACACTGCACTCTCTCTGAGTGGGAGATCTTAGAGTCTCTGCAGGAGAGAGAGGAGTGGTAATAGCAAGGATTATAAACAGAGCATCACACCAGTGAGACTCGTTGTGGCCAGATAGCCCCCTCGAGGAGCTAAAATAGCACATAAGGGGCCAGAGGGGTGACGGATGAAGGGTTGGACAGATAGGCAGGCACATAAACAAACAGAGAGACAGATAAATAGATGAATGGGTATAAAAATAAACAGACTCTCATCTGTAGATAGATGGAGAGAGAGAGAGAGAGAGAGTTGGATATATGAGAATGGAACATACTTGAGCAGCCAGTTAGTACGAAGTTCCTCAGTGTGATACACAACAAACGAGTAAAGTATGATTCCGTGTTCTGTGCTCATGATGCTGAGTTCCGTGGAGGAGTTTGCTGTGAGGATGAGCAGAAGAACACACAAGGTTGTATGAGCGTTCTCTTGGGTGTTGTGGTTGTTTACACATTTCCACAGCACACAGATCAAGCCCTCCCCCCGCCCCCTCCCCCCCAATCCAAACACATGAAATGATGTCCACAGAGGAAAACGGATAGAGAAACAGAACTCACCAATAACTCTGAACACCTCATTCATGACCGCCTCGTAACCTGTGAGGGGATAACCGAGCACAAAGTCATTTTCACTGCCAAGCGGCGTCACAGCCAACCATGATAAATCACTGGGCATGGCTGACTAACCTGCGCCTGTCAGATCGAACTTGCTCTTATCCTTTCCTCGTTCATCCCTCAGGTGGACCTCATACAAGCCGGCATCCTTCTTTGAAATCTAAACAGGAGATTTGAGGGGAAGATTGAGTGTGGGGGGGGGGGGCTAGAGATCACCATCAACGAGCACAACAGTATCAGAATGGCTTTCCACACACATTTAAAACAATCAGACAGAGAAACGAATTCCCGAAAAGGCAAGCTTTTCTCCCTGCACTGGGTGCTGCAGGCAGACAGAGACGACACAAAGATAACGAGAAAGACGGGCGGGCGGACACAATGAGAGGACATTTAGGAGGGGGGGTTTATGGTGGCAACTTATTAGAGAGTAAAAAAGCGGCTCCAGACTTTGGGAATCTTGGGGGCATCTCCGGCAGCAGGTTTCTTTCTTTCCTCTGTGTCTCTCTTAAACACACACTGTGAATCAGACAGATAAGCCCATTAATGCCAGCACTCGCCGCAGGAGTGGCGTGGGAGATTCGCCTCTCCTGATCACACGCATGCAGCACCTCTCTCTGCAGCCAATTACAGCGGGACCCAGCACCCCACGGCTGGCATCTCCGGCCCGAGTTCAGTCCAACTGCGATGGCATTATGCGGTACAGCGCCACTTCTATATAGCACGGTTCTCACTCTCACCCCAGGTGCTTTTTCAGAAGAGTTATTATGTTCAGTCAAATATTCCATTGCTACTGTGAAAACATACCATCACAGTTGAACTAAGTGGCTCATTATACGTGATATTTTGATCTGAATACACAAATGATGTATCAATAATGATGTTTAACTATATAGACACAGATTTGAATATCATCACCTTCGTAAAATAGTAAAAAAAGTAAAACATTTTAGTAGTGATATTTTCACATTCATTGAAAAAAAAAAAATTCAGCAGTTTTTTTCAGAAAACAAAAAAGTTAACCAAAAATGTTATGATGACGATTTAGGCTAAAAAAGGTGATATGATAAAAAAAAAAAAAACTAGGTAACATTGGTCACTTTATGAAGTGTATGTGAATGTATACTTACTATGGTATAAACAACATGAACAAGGACATTTTCTCCAATTAATATATCTTCTGTAGTGCACATTATCAAACTACATATATGACATGGATAGGCCGACAGGCAATGATGGGAAGCTATATGGTTACCCTTAGCTCACTTTTGATCATTTACTACATGAAACCAGGTAGAGAGAGGGAGAGGGAAGGGGAGGGGGCTGTTGCATCTTGTGTAGTAAGCAGCATTGCAGTTTTAAGCGAATTTCAACTTCACACACATCTGTCTAAAAAATCCCGCCATTAAATCTCTCACGACTGTGTCAACATCTGACCTTGGCAACATCGAAGGTCAGCACTCCGTCTTTAGCGGTGATTTGCTTTGCCTCCTCATCGCCCTCCAGAATCTCCAGGGTATCCTTAAACCAGGTGATCTCAGTCTCTGCTTTGATGTTTCCAATCTGCAGGGAGAGGCACAGAGAATGCCCAGGAGCACAGGGTCACACCATTCTGATCAGGCTGTCACACTGAGAGAAGCCACATCAGCGCATAACAGCGCAAATACAGAAATTCATTTTTGTTTCCTTCAAGTTCCTCTGTGGGCTTTCCCCTCCACTTGGCACACAGCAGTCTTACCTTGCATTTCAGATGCACATTGCATTCTGGTGTCACCTCGAAGCCAAGATACTCCACAAAGTGAGGGCCTGTGAGGGTGAGACAACACAGAGTTTGACTTCATCTCAACACAAACACATCTCTCCACACAAGTGCACATTTCACCAGGTAGAAAATAAAAAAAGAGATTTCTGAATGGGGCTGTACCTTGTCTCCTGACCCATTCCGCTCTCTCAAACTCTGACTTCTTCTGTAGAATAGCGAATTCTAAGGAAATAAGCATGAGTTTCAGTCATTACACCATTTCTATTCAGCTAGTTATATGATGTTATCAGACTGTTATTATCAACGGTTCACATTGCCATACAGATCGTCAACTTCATTCTGGAACTGCACATATTTGCCTGTTGGCGATTGTTCAGATAAAAAACAGAGCTAGACATCTAATAAATGTCTTTTCCCACTGACACATTAGTGACAACAGACCCTTGGAAATTGAACCAAGATGTGTTGTATATGGTCCTAGCCTGCCCCCTGGTGGCTTTCAAGTGGCACTAGCGTTAAGGCACAAGAGTAGATGGCAATTTAATTGGGGTGTGAGGCCATCTTACCTTCTCCAATCAACACAAGGCTGCTGCTGCCCTTTGCTTTTCCGTCCACCAGGTCAAAGGTGAAGGTTCCTTCATCAGTGACCTCCAGTGAGTCCATGAACATCTCAATGATACCAGTACTTTTGTCAAAGCTCATTGTGTATTTCTGATGAGGGAACACAAGACATTTTTATTACTATTATTATTAATAATAATAATAAAAGATTTTTAACAAAAATAATGCAAGTCTGTGACAGATCCAGGTATGGGAGCATGTAACTCTGGTGTTTCAACTCAGGACACCAGGTGCTGTACCTTTCCCTGAGTGATGATATTGTCATTGAATGCGTATTCCACATGGCAGTTCTCTGTAAACTTGCCCACTTGAGCCCAGAAGCGGACCCTTCCCTTCTCCTGCAGCTCGATAGCCATTCCAGACTTGAAGGGGATAACTGCAGATCGGACATGATGGTGAAACCACACATTTCCCAGAGAGGAATAGTACAATACGGGTGACAAAGAGTTTGCTCAGTCAGTTGTTTAAAAGATGAACTTACCAGGGAATTTATGGTCATAGCTCATGTCAAGCAGGCGTTTCAGTCCTACAAAAGGGAAGATCATCAATTAATGTGCTTTTTCCTCTTTTATTTCCTCACTTTTCCCTCATTCAAGCTATTTCTATTGTTATGTACATGACAAGCACTTAACGTCAGCCAACATAGTCCTTCAAGGCACCTTATTCATTCATAACAGACTCTTTTTAAGAAGCTGTTAATGAATCACAGCCAGCTCTGTCCTTGACACTCTCCAGGCTTCAAGACGAGGAGCACTACCAATAAGGTATATCACTTGGCTCCCCTTTGTCTGCGTCAGGCTAAAAGTAGACGTGACGCACCTGTCTCAGTCAACACCACATCCTCGCTTCACCAGCTTAATTGAAGGACACTTGTCACCTCTGCAGTCCAGCATGTAGCTCGCTCCACCCCCACCCCCACACTTTGTCCTGATGCGAGCGCCTCACTGTTCCCACGAATGGAGCCAGGCTGGCTGACTCACCTTCCTCCGTGAGAGTGTAGCTGGCTGAGACACCGTCCGTGTTGGTGACCTTGCATGAGTAGATGCCCAGGTCTTCCACAGACGGGGTGTTAAAGATGGCTCTGGACCTGGGGCAACGGAAGGGGACAACACATTCTGATTGTTTGAAACTGTGTTGTCTGAAAATGTTTACAAACCACACTGGTTGTTGTTGTTGTTGTTGACAAAACATGTTTACTGTCACCCTATATACACGCATATATACATAGCCTAATTCTAATTAAGAAAAAAAAAAAATAGAAACCATATATGGACTCAACGAATTAGAAACTACAAAAACAGCAAACAGAAACTCACCTGCCCCCAGAAGTCTCAATGGTGAGCCGGGATGTGTCTGCGAGCTCGATGTAGTTCTTGGACCATATAAACTCAGAACCCTCACCCATTTCATCGCACTCAAAGATCAGAGAGATCACGCCATCGTCATCCACATCCACAATGATCTCGTGGGTGCCTGCGCAGAGGTGAGCCAAATGCAAGCACATGTGTTTTCCGTACCTTGGTGCGTGGCATATCTTGTGTGTATGTGTGAGTGTGAAAGAAAATGTCCATAAGCCATATTCTTAGTTCAATGCAACAAGTACGTTATCAAGCATGAAGACCGCAAGCCTCTGCTTACCAGCGCGAGTCTCTGCCACGATGGGACCAAGGGCCTTGGAGGGTTTGCCAACGCCGACCACGTTCCGAGCACTGACACGAAGGTGGTAGGCTGCACCAGGCTTCAGTCCAGTAATCTAAGGCAGAGGGTGACAGGCGGTCTTCAGTCAACAGCGGCCACTAACCTAGCCTGGTTTCTTAAAGGGATAATCCGGAGTGAAATGCACTTTAGATCAATTTTTCGGACTATTGGGAGTACATACGTTGAGTTGACACCAAAATCATGTCATTCGGATGTATTTTGAGAAAAGTTCGAGTTCACCGTTTTTAGCCAAAACTCGTTAGCCTGGAAGTGACCGGGGCAAGTCCTTTCGCCGCTACAAAACGCTATTTTTATACCTCTTCTACTGTTCCAACCAACACTACACTTACGTGGTAGTGAGTAGAGGGTCCCTAAAGCCAAACCGAAGTATCCCACGTCTTTATGTGGTCGGATAGAGAGTCCAGAATGAATTTAATCGAGTCAGTACCTTTCCGGAAATGTCACTGCTGCAGCTAGCAACGCGTTAACAACATTTTAATAACATTTCCGGAAAAGGTACATTGAAAGTGCATTTCACTCCGGATTATCCCTTTAAGGTGTTCCTGTGTGCTAGAACCTTCCACTGTTTAACACACAACTCAAGTGCTTCAACAGAAAACTATATTCAAATGTCATAATCTGCACTGTAACTCTGAGGACTGATATGTGACTGGACCAATATAGTCTTACATGAACCCTCTTGCTGGAGTAGTCTTACTTCAGGACCCAGTGATCTCACTTCTATAAATAGATGCATGTCTTGAATACCTGCTGGCGTGACATAACAGAACAGGCCGTGACAACGGCTTTTTTCCTGACCTTCTTGTACTTGAGCTGGATGGACCTCTCGTGGACACACTTCCAGGAGGTGGCGGAGGCTTCTTTCATGTCCACATAGTAGCCGTTGACAGCGCTGCGTCCGTTGAACGCGGGCGGCTCCCACAGCACCACCAGAGAGTCACTGCGCACCTCCAGAACATGGAGGCCACAGGGTGGCCCTGAGGAGACAGCCAGGATGACGGAGAGAGACCACGTCAACAGGAAATTCCACTCAAGTCATCAGCATGAAACAAACACTGGTCACCAGCAATCTGATTACTGCAATCTAAAGCATTGTAATCTTCACTGTAATTGAAAAACCCCACCCTTCATCGTGAAAAACATACTGAGAATGGCTTATATTGGGCTTTGGGGTAAAAGCCCATCCCATTTTTAATGGGAACAGTTTTCATTTTCAGCCAATTAAATATCCATGACTGAGTGGGCTGAAAATGTTTCCGACACTTCAGAGGGTCCCGGGCTATTCAGAAGGATTAGTTACCTGGCACTGCCACGGTCCATTCGATGCACTCCAGTGGTGCACTGGGCAAAGAGGCACCACTAATGCCTGCCATGTTGCTGGCACGAGCTTGGAATTGATAGACGGTGTTCTCCTTCAGATCCTCCGCCTTAGATAGAACAAAGTACCCATTTAGGTTGAGAACAAATGAACACTTTCTGCCAATTTCACACAGTAATTATTTGACAGCAGCCATTCCAATGTAGTCTACGTGTTTGCTGTGACCACACACACACACACACACACACACACACACACACACACACACACACACACACACACACACACACACACACACACACACACACACACACACACACACACACACACACACACACACACACACACACACACACACACACACACACACACACACACACACACACACACACACACACACACACACACACACACACACACACACACACACACACACACACACACACACACACACACACACACACACACACACACACGTTGACATTGTTGATATGGAAGTCCTCCCCGACACGGCCTCTCTTGACTCACTTTGTATGTGGTGGTGGTGACAGCCTGAGTGTTGAGTTCGTGCCACTGACCGGCGACGCCTCCCTTGACTGTCCTGTAGTCCAGATAGTAGCCCGTTATGTCTGCCCCGCCATCCTTTGCTGGAGGCTGCCAGCTGAGCACCATGTAGTCCTTCAGGCGCTCCACCAGTGTGACGCCGCTGGGAGGCCCAGGGATGGCTGCAGGTGAGGGGCAGTGGACACAGAGGTCAGAGGCACATGCCTGGGGCTCACTGCACATCGGCCACCATCAATGAATCTCTCCTTGGGGATCAATAAAGTTTCTATCTATCTATCTATCTATCTATCTATCTACTGTACTGTATCTATCAAGTCAAGTTTTATGAAGCTGAGTAACTATCTCATTTTGTCCATCTCATTTCCTAGCACTGTCCATATTTTGTAGCATATTTTATATTTGCTTTTGGGCTGTTGACAATTTGTTGCTGATGCAATTGCTTTACCAAGCAGCTATAACCAAGAATTGTGACCAACCAGTCCAAAAACAATGAGTTTGTTTACATGCACATGAGACAAAGAAATTGGATCCTCCATGCCTGTTTAGCAAGCACCCGGGTTATTGATTACTGCAGGCTATTTGCAATGCATTAAGAAACCTGGGCACATGCAACCATATCCTGGTTTGTTTTGGAGTACTTCAGTTAGAATTTCCTGTTTACTGTATCCAGGTTTCTGAAATTGAGATTGTCCAAACAGGAAAAAATGGATTGGGATATGTGTGTCCATGTAAACACACCCATCGTTATCCACTGAAATCTATGAAAGCCCATGAACCTCTCACTGGAACCAGTCATGCATTTTTAATCACACAGTACCTCTCAGCAGTCCCACAGCAGTGATTTCTCACGTTGTTGCTTTTTCCGAGGCTGACCTCTGACACACACTGTGAGATTCTGAGCTCAGACTCTCGGTCTCATTCCACGCATGTATACAATCGTCCTGCCGCTGCTTGGGTACTGAAGCATTCGTTTTCAGTTCACAAGCTTTGTCTCTCACTCACGTCATGCATTGCCTACAAAAATGAATAAAACATGGCACACAACTCAAGCATGCCGAGAATCACAGTAGTACACATCCGTTTTGGATTTTTTTCGTTTGTTTAAGGTTAAGGTACGTTATACTATCATAATTCATGTACTGTAGAAGCTGAAAGCAGTAGTTTTAGTTGTTAGCTTGAAGTATATTTCTTAAAGGCAACACAAGTCATTTACAATACAGAACACAGCTCATGCTCACTAATATAGCATAGGCAAACTGACCAATCAATGCCAGTCAAAATACAAAGAGAAAGGGCAAAAAACAGCGCTGGCAGGCACGTCAATATTAAACAGCACTTAAATAATTTAACAATGATCAAATGAAAAAAACATTAGTAATCATTGGTATTTTCCAAGCATGGTCTCACACGCCGTTATAACTAAAAATGTATGATGGTTTGATGTCCATAAATAGTATATACAAAAAAAACTGTTATTCTAACATCAACACTCCATGAATTACAATGAGCCTTCTGCAAGTCGAGATCAAATCTTCGCCTTACTTACCAACACTGGCTTTCACAATGACAGGCTCTGATAGGGGAGAGGATGTGCTGTATCCTGAAGCATTCACAGCCTTCACCTTAAACACCAGTTTTTCCCCAGTGCTCAGGCCATGGCACACAAACCTGCACAAATAAGATGTATAGACTTCAAAAGATGTAAAAGTTGACTACTTTCACAGCATACTGTCCTGTCGTTAAAGAAAAACGACAGTAACAACCATTTGGAGAGACAAATGTTCGGTGGTTCACTCTGACCATAATCAATAACACCACATTCCTCTACACCAAACGTCAACACTTGACAGTAACAGTCCATCAAGTGGAGTGGCGCGGTGCTTTGATTGGTGGTACCTGGTGCACTTGACTGGCTTGTTATTGCAGGGCACCCACACGTTGCTGCCCTCCACGCTGGTCTCGATGTAATAGCCCACCAGGTGCTTGACCTCCGTGCTCTTGGCCCAGCTCACCACCACTGAGGAGGCAGTGTTTCTGATGGCCACCACAGCGCCTGGGGCGGAGGGGAGGTCTGCCAAGGAAACAAACATGTCAGCACAAGAAATTACAGTGATGAACACACACACACACGCGAACACACAAACACACACACACACACACACACACACTCAAGTCATTGTTTGGGTCCTCAATTTAAAATATCTTTTCAAAGAGGTCTATATTTTTCTGGCTACATTAATTTCCCTGCATTCATGCATTAAATAGCACATACATTTTCAATAAACAACATATTTTTCTCATGGTGTGACAACTTCCACTTGTTAATGAGACTGAACTTAGGTGACTGTTTTGCTTTTATTCTGTTTAGCTTAAGCTTCAGCTTCAGCTTTAGCTTCAAACAAAAATCACAACAACAGCCTACTGCCAAGCCTTGTTATGCCCCTAGTCAATAAACGCATCAAAACACAGCAATACACTAAAACGCACACCTAGTAACTCCCCAGCCCTCGCCTACACGCCATACCCACACAGTTCATGAAAACTCCCCAAATCCCAAACCAATGCCAGCTCGGTTTCAAAAACTGCTCGAGCAAAAACTGGACAGCATAAATAGCTGTGGCCCGTGCACCCCTTCAGAAGACCTTTGACCTGCTCACCGAGTTTGTCTCCCACAACGGTGGCCCCAGTGGGTTCAGAGGGCTCCCCGACGCCAGCCGAGTTACAGCAGCGGACGCGGAAGTTGTAGGACTTGCCCTCTGCCAGGTCAAACACAGCAAAGCGCGGGGACTTGGATGGCATGCCTGAGTTCACCCTTTGCCAGTTATCTGAACCGCTAACGCACTGTGGAAGAGAAGACAGTTGGTTAGCTTGCGCTATGCTCAACACTAATGCGCGCACACACACACACACACACACACACACACAAACACCTGATATGACTACACGTTCTGTGCAATATCTAATTAGCTAACTCTTCAGACATTGACTCATCACCCGCCGCCCAACTCCCCCCCACCCCACCCCTTACCACCCTCACCTTCTCGATGAAGTACATGACCCCCTCATGACCTCTCTGTGTCGGAGGCTTCCAGCTCAGGACCACGTAGCTCTTGGTGGCTTCAATGACCGCCAGGTCGGTGGGCTCGCCAGGGACCACACCTCCTGCAAGGGAGACGGAATACCAATCAGGACAACACTACCAGGCACACTGAGACCTAAACAGACACATCAGACGAGACACTTTGTGATGATTTGCTGGCTCCAGGGGTGAGTCCTGTACTCACCTGTGGGCTCCTCCTCGGTGAACTTGATCATGCCAGTCCAGGGAGCAGAGGGTCCGGCTGTACCAGAGGAAAGTGGATATGTTTTAAAACAATGCCATGGGCAATAACTTTCAAAAAATATGAAATCATGAAGCGAGGATCAATACCAAGTAAAGCCCCAGCTCACTGAATCAATCATACAGCATTAAGTCAGAAAACAGCACACAACCAAGATTAGAATATGTGCTTGGCCTTTCAATCAATACAGCCGCATTTTTTTTTATAGACAAACATATTTATTTTTGCAGTAATATTCACAAAGCAGACAACTGTCTCTTGGTCTTCCAGGAGCACAAAGAGCCCCCGAAGTCTCACCTTTCGCTCGGCCGCGATCGGAGGGGTCCATGGCGATCACAACGTCAGAGACGCGCGAGGCTCGGCTCACCCCAGAGTTGTTGATGGCGCGCACCCTGAAGACGTAGGAGCGGCCCTCCACCAAGCCCGTCACTGGGAAGCGGGCGTACTTCACAGGCGTCTCATTGCACTGAGCCCAGTGCTTTGTACCAATCTCACACCTGTATTCAATGCACCAGGGAGGACACGCGGGCTGACATTACACTCAATTTTTTAATACTTACTTTTAATCACACAGGCAAAATGTCTTGGATAGGTGTCCCGTTTAATTTGAAAGACATTAAATATGGGTGATTTTTTTTTTAATTTTTGCACGCAGTCAGGATCCAAATTGGAGGCTGGTGGTGGGGATGCTCAACTATAATTTATTATGCTGTCATTTTGCAGCACATTCTTCTTCTTCCTATAATTAAGGATGATATTTAATATGGAAAGGCTCTTTTGTAAGTCCGTGGAGCAAACTGTAATCCAGGGATGTTATCGATGTTGTCAGTGTAGATTTGTCAAATGGGCTTAGCGCTCTTATTTTTACAATAAGCTAGGTGTGGGAGGGGGGTGGTAGCACAGTGGTTAAGGAGCTGTATAGCATGCGGTAGTTTGAAAAGTTGTGGGCTTCCACCATTGAAATTCCTGGCTTCCACCATTCCACCACTGCTCTAGGGACAATAGCCCTTATAATATACTTGTCACATGTAAGTTGCTTTGGATAGAAGTGTCTGCTAAATTAATAAATATAGTATATATAAATATAACACAGGAGAATAAGTAGGATGCTGCACCCAAAGGAAATGAAGTGACCTGTCAATGAAGTAGCCCACGATAGCACTACTGCCCTCTACGGCTGGCTGCTTCCAGGTAACCACCACATAGTCTTTATTGGCATCATGGCACTTCACGTCCAGAGGAGCAACAGGAGCGCCTTCCTCTTCCAACTCAGCATCTAACACACACACACACACACACACACACACACACACACACACACACACACACACACACACACACACACACACACACACACACACACACACACACACACACACACACACACACACACACACACACACACACACACACACACACACACACACACACGAAGTGACATTGGCAGTAGAGTTCCTCTTATGATTGCATTGCATTTCAATAGAGGCACACCCTAACATACTGCTCTGCAAACTAAACTCCACTGCAGAGTCCACTCTCTGCTCATTGGCATGCAAGTCATCCTAAACTTCCCTGTAATATTGGCGTTCAGGTCCCAATGAGCAGCAGGAGGTCTTTAATACCAGTTTAAAGGACTAATGTGAACATGCACCCTTTCTGAGCTGCCTTTGGTGATGAGGAGGCCAGATATAGATGCAGCATTCCCAGGGAGTAACCTAATAGCAGGGGAAACGTCTCACTTAAAGGCACAGCACCCTTATTAGAAAAACGTGTTCAGCGTAAGGTTCAGTTCAGCTTAGATTGGCCAGCTAATCTTGATTTGGCTGAGATAAGAGGTGGCACAACTGTTAGCATGTGAACAAAGACTGATAAAAAACGGTAATAAAATTGGTTAATACACTGGCTAATAAAAAGAAGGACCTCTCCAGTTCGGTCACCTTACCTCTTACAAAGACATAAGCAGAGTGAGACTCAAAGCCAGATTTGGTGTTGATACGCAAGGTGTAGAGGCCCTCGTCCTCTTTGTTGAGGTGGGCCAGGGTCAGCGTAGCCTTCTCTCCGCTCCAGTGCATGGTCACCCATTTAGAGGGCTTCAGCACCACATCTGACCAGCAGAGCCAAGCCAAGACAGCCCAACAGTTAGCAACAACAAACACATTTTAAACATGGAATTTAGAGTAATTGAAGATACAACAATGACCAACTGAGCATTGAAGAGTGTGTACGTACTATCTCTGTACCAAAGCACTTCGGGTGTGTAACGCTTGACGGTGGGGTAGACGATCACAGTGCAGCCCAGGCTCAAGGTCTCGCCCTCCCCGCCAAAGGCTACGCCGAACTTATCAATGACAGTAGTCCTGAAGGTGACTCCAAACTCATCAGAGAAGCCATCTGCACAAACAACAGCTGATTTGATTCCTCGCCATGATGATGACAGCAACTGATGACAGCATGGATGCCATTTTTCCACAACATTAGGGTGGACACTTTCTTATTAGGAAGTAAAAATAACTGTTTGACTTACGTGGCTTGGCAACGACCTTTTCACCCTCTTGGAATCCTTGAGAGACATTAAAATGAGCATATGTCCAATTACCGAGAACATACAAAATGCTATCTTTCAGTGTCAAATGACTCATGTTTCATCATGTCATGAACAATTTATAGATAATATTAAGTATTTAACACATGCTTTTGTCCAAAGCAATTACGGAACTTTGGAACTAAAAATAGACTGCAAGGGTAAGAGGCCACTGGCCTCCATCCTCAGACTAAAGAGCTTCACACTGAAGCTGCTCCTGGCTGTTAACAGCAGCACAAGGAAGCTTGAAAACAACACTAACAGTGTAACAGCAACATACGGAGCTCCACAACTCATGGAGAGTTTTTGATCCACATACTACTTCTGTATCTCAGAACAGTCTGGAGTTGCCTGCCTTACACATTTAGCTTAGTTATCTCCCCAGGGAAATTAAAAAGAATAAATATAAATATATTTATATATAAATATATATATTACCATTAGGGATGCAACGGTTTTCAATAATTTATTGAACCGTTCGGTTTGGCCTGTTCGGTTCAATAGACTCACCTAAACCGCAATATTTCGGTATACGCGACATTAAACTTTTTATTTAATACAAGGTTATTGCGCGCGCGTAGCCTGGGAGCGATAGCAAGGAGTGCTTAGGACCCGGGGGATGCGTTTTCTCTGACTGTTCAGCTTGCCTCTCGTCAACCTTGCAACAACCAATCAGAATTTTACTGAATTTCCCAAGAGCCAATAAGCGCGTTGAAATGCAAATGAAGGAGTCATGTGAGAAGAAACAAACTTCACCGGCGGCTGCATGATCATGGCGACATTTGAAGTAGCCCACGAACAAGGCAAAAAGACCGTCAGTAAACAAAGCACAGTGTGCATTGCAAGCACTGCTTCACAACGATCACCTAATAAAGGTAACACATCCAACATGTCGGCCCACTTGCGCCTTCATCACCCGGCTGTAACCTTAAGTGGAGCAGCACGGAGAGTTAGTTTGCCACCGAAAACCCAACCATCCATTGCTGCAGCCTTTCGACAACAATATTCCTATAATTCCCAAAGACATAACGAATACGACGGCGTATTAGGGCCACGTATATATACTTTGTAAAGACGCAAATTTGCCACTTTAGAAGGTCGAAAATTTGCCACATTATAAAGTCTGTGTGTAACATTGTAACCGTGGTTCTGCCCTGCGTTGATTGCTCGCTAGCGTAGCCTAAGAAAGCGTGACGCCGACACAGCTGAGTGTATTCTCTTTTTGATAGTTTACTGGAAAATATTGTAGGGATGGGAGGTTATAGGAGATGGGGAGGCTGACATGTCATTCCAAACTCGGGTCATTTATTTTCCTGACGTTGTACATGCTAGGCTACGGGCAGCGGGAGGTGTCCACTCGAAAAACAATAAACTCACTGCTAAATCAGTCAATCGCTCGTCCACTCGTCAATCACACAACTCTCTCGCACACACACGCACACACACACACACACACACACGACAGGAGACACAGGGGAAACAGACACTTTGTGAAGTGGCAAATTTGCCACTTTCTTCTCGGAATATTGCCCCCCCCTGACAACATCAGGTTGCAATAATGTTCTTTTCATTGTTCTAATATTTTTAATGCTGCACTGCACTTTTGTCTATGTTTACATTTTTTACGTTCATAAAAGAGGACAGGGCAGGCACTCCCAAATCAAATATCCATTTGAAACTACACATAATACTACCTCACCAATTATTTTGAGAAGATTTTCAGAATTGTTCACTACTTTTTTGAGGGTGTATAACAGTTAAGTATTTTCTTTAAATGTGTGAAGAACAGTGAGTTTATTAAATAAATAACTACACATTACTTTATGCTGCACTGCACTATGGATAACATTGCCTGTTTATGACAGAAGGCAATGATGGTGTTTTTTTCTTTTAATACATTTTTGTGATTCTGCTTCATCTGTGTCAGGCTATGCATTTAATATTTTCTCTGCAAGTGTAAGTAGAAGCACATTGTTGATTTGAAATAGAAAAGGCAAATATAGCCTCCTGTATGCTAGAGCCAAGATAATATTGATATATTGAAACCGAACCGTTACCGTGGCCCAAAAACCGTGATACAAACCGAACCGTGGCAAAACTGTACCGTTGCATCCCTAATTACCATGTAAGTTATTACCAATTAAGTTAGGTTATTTTAATTAAGCTATACATAAATCAAGATAGCTTTGTTGTGCACAATGTGTTTCTACTCCATTTTGCACTATTCTCATTTGTGCACTGTGTGTTGCCCATTTTAAAATACCAGCAACTGAAATGTATGTACAGCAGACCTATAAGAAACATTCAGAAACTTACTTTTCACGACAACGTGGGCATAGGAGGACCTCTCTCCCTTAATGTTGAGGGCTGACACACGATACTCAGCAGTGTCGTTGAAATCACAGCTGGGAACAGCAGTGGAAATAGGTCAGAAAGCCAGAGAGGGCATGACAGACACTACAACAGACAGACACTTTGGGAAATATGGATGCATGATAATGAGATAACGTACGTTTTAATTTCCAGGGAGTGCATATTGTAATTGCTCTCTACTGTGTACTTCTCAGGATGAGCCTTGGCATCGATGGGAACATTGTTCTTGTACCTTAAACAATGAGGGAATAGCTGTCAGTGCAAACACCGTTGGCCTGCAAAACACTGGATTGGATAATTACACAGCACAGCACAAAATGATTGTCAGTTTCCTTCCAAAACCAGAGTAGGATCTATTGTGCTAGAGAGAGAGAGAGTGTGTGTGTGTGTGTGTGTGTGAGTGAATGAGTGAGTGACTGAGTGAGTGCTCACCACGCTATGCGAGGTTTAGGCCATCCCGCTGCGGTGCAGTGCAGCGTCACAGTCTTGCCCTCCCACACGGTCTGGCCCTTGGGCTTCACGATGAACTCAGGGGGGTGGGTGAGGCTGTCTGGGTTCATCTTCTTCGTGAACTCATACTCCTCGTACACCTGGGACCAGACAGAGAAGAAGGACATGGCTGTCAAGATGAAGTGCTTTGTTATGCCTCCAGTGTTTCATTCAATTATGCAAATAAGGTATTCCTGTTCATTTAAATTAAATGTTCAGTCTCAGACACACTAAAGGGTTCCTTAAGGGGTAAAGTAGGGTGCAAGTGTAGGATTTGCATCTCAATTACGGCACTTCTGCCACTACAGGCAACGATGAGGAGTGGCAGCAGTAAAGTGAAACATTTTTTCTCAGCCTAAGAATGGTTCAGGGTAAAATCTTAATGCCTAATCAGAGCGGTGCTCTCGACTCACCTTTTTATTCAAACACATGCGGTCAGCAGTCTCCCTTATGGTCGTCTCCCTGGTCTTCTTCTCCACCTTCATGCGGAAGTCTTCCTCTTTGGTGAAGAGGTTCTTCATGACCACATAGCCAATCCCCTCCTCCTTCACCTCCTCCTCGGACTCCATCAGGTCTCTGGCCACTAAATGGCTGTAACAGATCCCAACAGAGAAGGAGAATGAAGCAAACATACTGTAATATTTGGCAAGTTTAAACTATATCTACAATTCCTGATTGAGGCTTTTCAAACATCACAGGGTTTGTGCTCAGGGGTGGCTTGAATGTCACAAAAAACATCAAATTATGGATTTTGGAAACTCATAAGGTTCATAATACAATAAAATAACATAAATTCAAATGAATATTGTTCTTTTTATAGGAGGTGAAATGAGATTCTTCAATATACCTGCTTCTGAAGACGGGTACCACATATCCGACGACATGACTGTCAGCGTCGACAGCCAGGTAGTTGCGCTTGGCTTTCTTGGATAGTGAGTGCAGTTCAGCCTTATGCTCCGTTACCTTTTCTGCTACCTCGGTGGCCTTCACAACTCTTCAGAGTGACAGAAAAAAAAGGACCATGTGTCATGTGTGGCTTCTGTCTCAAATCAGACTGAATCCAGGAATATTTCTTTCTCAAAGTTTATCTGCATAATGTTTAGGTTCTAAAACTAAGACCTGTAAAATATATTGGTGAAATTCCTTGTCATGGAGGCCATGCATATTTGGACAATAATATCTTAAAATATATTATTAATTGCCTGGAAGACAAACATGTTTGCAGCATGACTATAGCGCAAAATCAGTGATACTGAGGGTCTTGCTTGTTCGTACACATGGCATCAATGTGCATTTTGTCTGCAAAGACAATACATTAATATTCATAGGACTTAAATGGGATGAAAGGTGACTAGAAGGCACATGAAAATAAATGTGGGAATAGCTCAATGTATGTATAATCAGCAGCTATGCAACGTGCCGAAGTTGTACCATTCTATAATTGAAAGAGCCAAGTAGCCAATTTCATACATTTTCCATTCTTGTACAGTAACTGTCCATATTGAGCTACTTCCACAGATTTTTAGGTGCATACTACAGTAGCTACCCCACATACTCATAGTCCTATGAAAACAGTAACCTTCCTGTGCTTTATCCTTCATCATATCTCCACGCTCATTACATGTGGAGAACTCAAATATTGGCACAACATTGAACAAATAATGTATTGAAAGAAAAGTTGAAGTAACTATTTTGCACTTTTCCCACATCTAGGGTCTTAGGGGAAATCAATGAGCATGCCATAAAAAAAAATGTTGTTTCAGTACTGTAGTGTATTGGAACATGTTTGTTTTCCACCCTTCACAGACCTTGATTTTGGGACCCATCCATGACATGACATATGTACTGTACAATACATGAATTAAACAAATCTAAGACAGTGCAGCAACAACCTCATCTTATTTGACACGGAAAACCCCAAAATACAGAGCAGTTACACAACAAGCTGATATAATAGAACAAACATTAGGGATGTTCTCAAAAAACGGTATCATGACATACCATGCCATAATCCGTGCTGCTGTGTATGAGTACAGCAGCACATTTAAAGCATCAAAAACCTAATAGCATATTAAGGGTCATAAAGTTAGTTACTATCTGTTAAGAAACAGAATGATTTCATTTTACTTTCAAGATCTCTATTGGCCTGAATTTCCAGTATTTTTTTTAATTGTGTGCTTCCCTGTTGCCTATGCTATTTTACAGAATATATAAAAACAGCTGTTAAAGTAAATCACTGTTACTATTCATAGACAACATGTATTGTAATATGTATGATATTGTGGCCTCTGAATCATGATATGTATTGTGTGGTTGTGGGCAATACCCACCCCTTAAACACATGAGAGGCAGAACAATTTAGATAAGCCTACTCCACACACTATCAGGGCTGACATGGGGGACTTCAACACCCACCACTGTTAAGATAGTTGTCCAACTTTCTCTCACACCTGGGCTACACCAGGCATGCATACAGAACACTTCAGTTACGCACCTATTGTAGCCCGGCTGTTAGACCACAACATTACTAAATACCATGGTACTAAAGGCCTTTGGCACAATAGCTTTAGTACCCCCGAGGCTTTGGTGGATTAAAGGCAAAACCCATAGCTGCATGCCAGTCGAGCCCCAGTTTGAGCTCCACAGACACCTCCCTTCATTTGACCACCATTAGAGAGATAATCCTGAGACACATCCGCAGCCTTGACACACATTCAACGCCCTCACAGGAATCCCATTGTCTAGCACAGCTATAAATAGAGAACAGTGTCCCATAAGTGTCCGACAGCCCCAGCACACATTCATGTGTGATCTCCAGCTTTCCACCAATCAGCCCATTAGCTTGCCACTGGCCTTCCCACTTCCTCACTGGGTTCATACGTGACAAAGCTGAATCCACCCAAAAGGGAACAACACTGGGTGTGCTAAATGACAGATTACTAAACTTCATCCAAAGCATGCACCATTGAAATGGAATGATGATTACTTGGTTGGGTCATCTCTGTGGTCTAGTCTATTAAGTAGGCTATACTGAATTATAAAAATCCCCCAATGCAATCAATTTGTTGTAAAAATACATACTCCAAAAAAATACAAAAATATGCACTCTGTACATTTGCTAAAATATGCTTTTCTGTACGTTAGCACACAAAGTCCCAAAGCCTCAAAGTCTCTAAGTCTCTTTACAGTTACAGTTCGGCAGGCAGGACTTCCATGATTTGATGGCCCAGCTACCAGAAATAGCGTCACGGACCAATAATAACTCTTGGCCCTTTTCCACAGAGGCTCAGATTCAGTCTCTTGTCATAGCACAGGGTACAGTGTGAAGGATGTATGTGCACATCATTAATGCTGTGTGGAGAACAAAAGCTATATGACTGTCCCTTATATTCACACTTTTGAAGGTCGAGCCTGCGTATCCTGTCACACATCAATATCACCTGGCAGGGTGAGGTGCTGGCATGAAATAATTGCTTTCAACTGATTGTTGAGTGAAACTGCCTGATCTATATGCAATGCAATCTTTTTCTCGCTCGATGAGATGTCTAGAGCGTCACTTTGAATCTCTGAAATGGGAAAGTTTTTTTTTTTTCCCTCAAATAATGACTAATCATCTATGTTGTTACTAATTAGTCATTTCATTACTTTGGCAGTGAAGTCATATCACTGCAAATAAAAGTTTATGGATTTCATCTGACGCTAAACAAATGAGAAATGTCACCTAATATTGGCGAATGTGCTGCCCTAGCGCTTCATATTCTCAGACATAACTTCAGACAAAGTTGCCGGAGAACAGAGAGAATCAAACTATCAAACTCCCACATTGAAAAGGCAATACGAATAAGTCTGCCTCAGTCTCAGAAAAATGGCATATCATACATTATACAAACAACTTAAGTGCAATAGCTTCAACTAACACAACATGATCCCAAAGTTAGTATTTCATCTAAAACAAACACCACAGATATCAAGCCCTATTAAATGAGAGACTGCCAAGGACTTAACTCATCCTTTAATGCTTTGCAAAAGATGTAGTAGATTCTGAGCAATAGCATCTGCTCAATGAATTTTAACAAAACATTGTGCACGTCTGTCGTTGAAATCAGTGGTGTTAGTGTGAGTCTTGGGAATGGCAGCGTCTTGCATATGGACATCAATCCAGCCTGTCAAGTAATTACTTTTGATGGACACATATGTTTCAATTAAATATAATGCCCTGAATGACCCGGTGCTAATAAATCTCCAGATGCCACTTAGCGCAGACTGCAGATGTTGCAGCTGCTATTGGCCTGTATATTCCAACAACTCTGATCTTTTTGAAAAATGTATGACAAGTCTATGCTGTGGGGGAATATACAGACAGAATAATATCAACTAAAGAAGCAAAAAGAAGTTAGAGGTATTACACTACAATGCCTACTGATGCATTCATTGCAGCTATTTTTTTTAAGACTGATATCGCAGTTGAAATCATATGCATAATACAAGAAGTATAACAGGTATTAAGTCCATTCTTTAGGGAGCGCAGCTGAAGACTCAGGGAGACAGTAAGTGACTATAAAACAGATCTACAAGGACTCACTCCTGCGCGGCCGCCACTGTGTGAACGTTTCTTGCATCTATAAGGCTTTTAGCATCTCTACAGTTCTGCTTCAGTGCGACTAATCCCAACTGTACACATGGGGCAGCACACATTGCAACCCCACCATTCAAAACAGTGACCCCTCTCTCCACACACAAGCTCTTACTGTCGGCTGCTCCTCTTCACGGTGTGAGTCTGCTTGCTCACGGTCTGCTTGCTCACGGTCTGCTTGTGGCTGCTGGCATGGTGGCTGTGATGCTGCTTCTCCGAGGATCCGGACATCCTGAAGCACTTTTGGTCAGACTGTCCTGTTGGGTCCCCTGATCCTCTTGATAAGCAGCTTTGAATATAATAGTCTGAATTACTTCACATGTACTGCACATAAAAAATAAAATGGGGGATTTACATGAGCTGTGCTGTTTAGAGAATATTGTGGAATAGGATTTCCAACATTGCTACGAATGTGCTGGCACCACATACAGTTTTGGAATAAAATTCCATTTCCTGAAGGGCCACCATTTTTTACTGTGTTTAACTACAGACAACAAACAGGAATAGACAACAGTTGGCACATTTGTTATTGACCTACAAAGGTTGAGATGCATGCTATATATATTCTCATTCTATAAACTGAACTAACTTGTACAACAACAGGAGGAGAAAATATCAACAGTAACAACTGTGCAGCTGCTTCATTGTCTCATGCTGTATGTCATCCATTGTATGTGGTTGGTTAAAAGTCCATCTGTGACATATGGTAGGCCTATAAAAAATACACCTGCAATTATGTCCACTCCATTTCCTACAAATGTTGGTTATTAATTCATGACACACCTTCGGCCTAGTGTTTCTTTGCCCTAATAAGGGACAAACACTGTAGCCTAATGGCTGCTGTAAAACTGCAATATTATTTAGCAGTAAAAAGAAAATGAATCCAGAACCAACATGATTCAGATATGAATAGGCCTGAAATGTTTTTGACCCCATTGACAAATGTAGGTATTAGCAATACAAACATTAACTAATTTAAGATTATGTAGCCTATGCCCTCAACAGGTGGTTAATGAGTCTCTTCATTAAAGTGACAACAACAGGTAAATCAGGGAGGAAGCAACAGAAAACTATTTCAAGCATGTTGATAAATTGTAGCCTATAACTTAATTTAAACGAGCTGTTTAAGGCCAATTAAACACTGCATCGTGAGAAAATGGGTCCATCAACCATTGCACCCACAGTGAAACTCATTCAACACCACATGGCCACAATTTACTTACCCAAACAAAGCGTTGATAGCAGAAAGTAACAGAAAAGCGGCACAACTCCAAAAGTAGCCAAGCTAGTAGAAATCCAAGCAAAGCCGCGGCAATGGGCAGCCAACAGGACGGGGGTTCACAGAACAAAAATAATGCTGCCACTCGGCAGAATGTATCCCCCAGGCACGACCTTGTATGGCCAGTAGGGCCGTTAAATATAGCTCCTTAGGAGAGAAAGACCGTCTCAATGGCCCTGCGCGAATGGAGGCCTTGCTGGTTGGTTCACGCATGTTGGAGGTTCACCGAGAGGCAGTAGGTTTTTGTTGTCATGGTTAAATTTGCACCATTTTTTTCCTCCACTTTTTTTTTATTTGGCAGAATGGTATAGGTCTGTTTAACGTAGGCTTTAGTGTTTTACGACATTAAACAAAGAAAGGCATAAGCTGGTGATTTTTTCTTCTTCTAGTAGTCTAGTGGGCCTAGAAGGTGAAGGGAAACACTGACGCTAGGTTTTCACCAGGGATAGGCTACAATCAACACAAATCAACAGTATAATTGATCACACGGTCAGGGTAGCAAGTAGAGGAAGGTCCAGGGGAGGTCAGGCATAGACAGAAATTCCTATTCCAAATGCTTTCAATTCTTTCTTTTTTTAAGTGCTATCCAGAGTTCAACCACATTTCCATTCAGTAGTGCCTTGCCAGGCTATAGCGTGGTGGTGTCTGTGGAGAACAAGCTATGCTGAGAAAACTAAGCTGTGCTGAGAAATGAACAAAAGTGGGAAGCACGTGTGCCTCAGTGTTTCACTGCTCACTGGCTTTCAGTGTTACAATACTGTTCTCTGCTGGTGGAAGTAAGGTATTGCACTATCTAGACCTTTTATTTGGGCACACTATGTACAGGTAGGCATGTAGTCTTCTTTGAGAATACAGAATAGCCTGCTGTGGGGGACATGAGTCTTAAGGAGGGACGGGACTGTCAAGCTCTATTGGCATTGTTCAAATGACTCCATACGCTTGGATAATCCTTCAACCAATCAGACCAACGATCCGGTGCATCTTTTGGATAAACTAGTTTGTGATGGGAGCCAATTGGTTGTGGACAGGAAGCAGGGGAGATAGATGTGCAGATGTCCAGCCTGAGCTGCCGGGCGAAATCCAAATTTGTTCACCCAGCCTATCTTGAAGATGCAATTGGAAAATGAGAACCTGTTAAGTGAATTTACATTAACACAGTCATACGCAGACACAGTATGCAAAACTAATCACCTCATTGGCTTATGTAATTGATAATGCATTTGTTAAAAGTGCATTTACACACAGAATCATCTCTCCACTGTACATCTGCCATCCAAGGGTGCCATACACACTCTCTGGGATCCATCACACAGGGGTCAAACTGGGGGTCTCTAAAACAGCTCATACTCTGATGGCCTCCTCAAGCCATCAAAACGTTTTTATTCTTTATTTCGTTTCTATTTAAACGTTTTATATGCAGCATATACTCCTGAAGAATAGTTTTGATAGGCCTACTATTTTTTTAAAGATGATTCAAGTATTAGTCTTGAATTTCCCCTTAGGCATCAATAAAGTATCTATCTATCTATCTATCTATCTATCTATCTATCTATCTATCTATCTATCTATCTATCTATCTATCTATCTATCTATCTATCTCCATCCAATGTTGATGAACATGTGTCAATCAACATTGGATGAAGATAGATAGATAGAGGCTAGATACCTGCAGCAGAACGTGCAGCAAGCTACGTAATTTGGGGGCGTTGTTGACACCGACCACTAAAAAGACCACAGAACTGGTAGATGTGAACTGTAGTTTGTAAAGTACACGCATCGCTATAGCCTACACATGTCAAGTTTTCTAGAGAGCGCATGCTGATAATACCCCGCCCTCTTCAAACATAAGCATTATGATTGGTCAAAACCAGTTAATACACAGCCATGATTGGCTGAGTTGAGCAGGGCACCTTTTACCTTACCCTGTCCGACTGGGTTTGTGTGTACGATAGCAATGGCGGCGCTCACAGCTGTACGGTGTTCCCGAGGGTTGCTGAATGGCTTGAAAGTTTCATTTCAGACCTTGACACACGTGAAGCATGGAGTAGCTGCAGCCACCACGTCAAGTCTCATGCGGCATTCAAGATATTATTCTGTAGGTCATCTCACGGTTCAAGAGCGCATTGAAAAGAAACGCAATGCAGCGCTCGTTGGAGGAGGTCAGATGAGAATAGATGCACAACACAAAAGGGCAAGTTGAACTTTTGTCAGAAATGCTAAACTTCAGTTGTTTTTTTGGACGAATTTGTCAACCCGAATGAAACCATTAGAATCCTAACATCAGCGAGACGTCTTTTGTTTTCTCAACAGGGGAAATTGACAGCAAGAGAGAGAGTCGAACTGCTGCTAGATCCTGACTCTTTCGTCGAATATGACATGTTTGTCGAACACAGATGCTCTGATTTTGGGATGGAGGCAGATCACAACAAGGTATGCGTCATAGCTGTAGACTTAAATGTCCCATGCTTGATTAAAAGTGTTTCAAGAGTAGCCAATCAGAGGACGTCATGAGAACAACTTGTACAACTTGTTGGTCATAAGTCATTATCTGCAGCGCTAGCAGTTTACAAGATGGGAATAAGGAATAAGTCCCTCAGTGCTTTCACCTCTAAAGTGAAGCCTATAAGTACATGCACACTGAGATCCATACCGTCAATGGAAGAGATGTTGGATCTCTGTTACAAGGGGCATCAAGGGACAGGGGTCAAATGTCAGACTGCTGTGTGCAGCAATGTGACCTCGTTTTGTAAACACTTGGACTTTGGGTTGTTTCTTATTTTGAGGTCGGAGAAGACACACACACACACACACACACACACACACACACACCAACCAACAAAATGTAATGGCCAGTTTGTATGATCTTTTGATGAGTCTTTCTTCTGTGCAGTACCCGGGTGACAGTGTCGTTACTGGACAGGGCAGGATCAATGGCAGACTGGTGTACGTATTTAGTCAGGTAAGTGAAGTGTCAAAGTTATGTCATAATTTGTCAGAGCTCAGTTTTCCATGTCTTATAGTATTTCTGTTTTCCTCGACAGGATTTCACAGTGTTCGGAGGAAGTCTCTCAGGAGCTCATGCCCAGAAAATCTGTAAGGTGCGTTGTTCATGGTGTTGCTAAATCACTGTAATGTCAAGGAATTTTCAGGTGAAGGCCATGTTGGAAATGTATGTTTGTTTGTTTACTCTAAGGTCATTTACAGACGTGTAACTGTGACTAAAATCTCTAGCTTGTTAAATATTCTTTATTTGTTGGTCATAGATCATGGACCAGGCGATGATGGTGGGTGCTCCAGTGATCGGCCTGAATGACTCAGGAGGTGCCCGCATTCAGGAGGGAGTGGAGTCTCTGGCTGGATATGCAGACATTTTCCTGGTAAAGTCACTGAACAGGAGCTAGATTTTTAAGTTATTAAAGGTGTTCTTTTGTCGCCGATAAAGTTATACTTCTCTGCTCACTCTCTCATTCTTTTTTTCTCTCTTGCTCTTTTTCTCTCTCTCACTCGCTCTCTCTCTCTATCATGTAGAGGAATGTGATGGCTTCAGGTGTAGTCCCTCAGATCTCTCTCATCATGGGTCCTTGTGCTGGAGGTGCTGTCTATTCACCTGCGCTGACCGATTTCACTTTCATGGTGAAGGTGAGAATCTGCCAAAAGAGAAACAGTAACTGAGTATGTGTACCATCCACCGTTCCGAGCATTTGTACTTACACAGTGAGCACTTACACTCACACTACATCATAAAAAGGAGACCTTATTTAACATTAAAAACTACCTTGCAATCACCACAAGACAACCAGAGGATAAGATGTTTAAGTACCTCCCAGAAGAGTAGTCAAAAGAGATAGATAATCAGTATGAGAAGCCATGCAAGCAGGTATTTGAGCCCACTGAGGTAGTGCATAGGGCCAAAAAATATGGGCGGGGTGAGATATGGGCATTTGTCCTTGCTATGGTACAATGAAGGAATGGCCAATTAGGGAGGATTCAAACCAGCACTTTGTCAGAGATGCCCAGATTTGAGAGTGTAGATAGTAGGACTCGGAGGTTGACCATATCAAACGTTTCTGATACAGTCAAGCAAGATGACTACTGATGACAGAAGAAAGCTGTTTCTGTGGAGTGGAGTCAGCTTGATTTGGATCAAGGAGGTTTTTACATTAGAGGAAACTGCCCTGTTGATAGTCTTCGATAGGAATAGGAGAAGCAAGACCAGATGATGGTTCTACAGTTGAGTGTAAATTTAAAGAAGGCTTTTTAGATAGATAGATAGATAGATACTTTATTGATCCCCAAGGGGAAATTCAAGATTAAGCAGCTGTGTTACCCAAGTCAGTGTAAATGCACTAGGAAATATGCCAGAAGCCAGTAAGGCTGGTGACCCGAATTAAGTAAAGTACCAGTCCGCTGACAAAACGCCCATGACCAGATTGGCACGATTTGTCTTTGCTCTCATCCAGGACACGTCGTATCTGTTCATTACGGGCCCAGATGTAGTGAAGTCAGTGACCAATGAGGACGTGACCCAAGAGGAGCTTGGAGGAGCCAAGACGCACACTGCTGTGTCCGGTGGGTGTCTCAGGCCACAGGCCACAGTCCACTGGACTCACAGTTGGACCCTTTAAAAACAATGCTGAACAAAACTGAAATGAAAACGTTGGTTATTGAATATTGTCTGGAAAAGTTATTTAAATGATGTGTGCAATGAATGGAACTGGTACTGTTGGCTCTGGTGTTGTTCTTGTTGCTCCAGCCCTACTCATCCTGTCCCCCAGTCACTGGTTTGCTTGTTTGTTGACACGTTAGAATAACACATCCATATGTTGTGGCATTTACAGGTGTTGCTCACAAGGCCTTTGAGAATGATATAGATGCACTCCTGAACCTAAGGGACTTCTTTAACTTCCTCCCTTTGAGCAACAAAGACCCATCTCCCGTCATGGAATGCCACGACCCTAGGTATTTCTGTCATCATGTTCTGTACTTTACCAATTTACCAGCAAGGTCCTTCAAGGTATACTACAAAGTGATTAGTAATATGTTGAGCCTGAAGTCTGAAGTGAACTAAAGAGTACTAAAAGCAGAAGTGAACATTCCTTGTGATTTTTTTCCTTCAAATTCACTTTTATATTGGAAAATTTTTGTATAAAAAGATCAATTGTAAATTGCAAACAGGGCAATCAATACAAACTTCTGCCTGTGCTTGCTGAATATGAATGAACATCTGGCTTTAGACTCAACACACAACTTCTCTTGTTTCATAGAATACCACCTTATAGTTGTACACAAATGGCATAAGGATATTGTTCCAGCAACAAAGTACTTTTTTAAAATGAAAACCATTTGTCAAGAATTGTTTTCTTCTTCCTTCAGTGATCGTTCTGTTCCTGGCCTTGATACAATTGTTCCCTTTGAAACCACTAAAGCCTATGACATGCTGGATATCGTTCAGGCAGTATGTATTGCTTTAATTCTAAAAAGCCCAGAGAATGTGTAGCACAAAGGATGCCACTAATAGAGTTTTGGTTGCCTTCTGTTTAGATTGTGGACGAAAGAGAATTTTTTGAAATCATGCCAAACTACGCCAAGAACATTGTCGTGGGGTTTGCCAGGATGAATGGCCGCACCGTGGGCATTGTGGGTAACCAGCCTAAAGTGGCGTCAGGTTAGTTACCCATGAGGATTAATGATTTCTGCACTAATTGGATGTAATTATCATATTTATGTGTCAGGATTAACAATGGCCACAGCCTGTTGTCGATGCTGATGTTGGTCTCATTTTCTCACTTGCTGTAGCCTTACATTTGGTTGTTTGCCTCTTGTTTTGCATTCACACCTCAGGCTGTCTGGACATCAACTCCTCAGTGAAAGGGGCTCGCTTTGTCCGCTTTTGTGATGCCTTCAACATTCCAATTATCACCTTTGTGGATGTGCCTGGATTTTTGCCAGGTATTTGCAGGGTTGTTCGTCCTTGTTTGCCCTTTATATTTGGTGCTGCAGAGTGCAGTTATAGCCTTTTGTTAAATCAGGAAACAAATAGATGTGTTGTGCTGCATCTCTTGTGATTGACAGGCACCGCACAGGAATATGGAGGCATCATCAGACACGGGGCGAAGTTGCTCTATGCATTTGCAGAGGCGACTGTTCCCAAAATCACCATCATCACAAGAAAGGTGTGTTGAAAAGTGAAGGTGAATGCTTTTGTGATTGTCTCTGATGAGCCATTTTAACTGATGCACTGATGTTGTGTGTTGACCGAAGGCCTATGGAGGGGCGTATGACGTCATGAGCTCTAAGCATCTCCGGGGGGACGTGAACTACGCCTGGCCATCTGCCGAAGTAGCTGTCATGGGTGCCAAGGTAACAGCAGCTGCTCTAAACAATGAATGCGTACTGCACTGCCGTCAGTGAATAAACAGGGAGAGGCATAAAAACATACATCCAGATCTTTGTCATGCAAAATAAAAACACTTCTTATTTACTTTGAGAATTTAAAAACAGACCTTTTGTAATAACGTGGAACTGTGTTCAACATAATTGGAGATTACAAAGGTATGTTTTTAAATGTTGATTTACCAAGGCTTAGCAGATAAAAAGGATGGCATCCAATGTCCTTCAATCTTTTCAAGTCAGAAAGGATTCATTCATGTGCTTTGTGTAACTACCAACTAACTCCGAAGAACTCTGCTTTGAAGGCCAATTCAGTCTCTTGAGATGCGTCAGACTTTTTGAGCAGTGTTGTTGGCCATGGCACATGACCGGTTCCTAGTGACCCCACAGCGGTATTGCTCAAGAGTGGATGACGGTGACAAGTTGCCCACTGATGATTAAAGTCAGAACAAGATGGCTCAGCAACTTTATTAGAACTAGAACAAAGATTGCTCAGCAACTTCACTCAAAATGATGCTTTGTGCCTCATCACAGGAGTCTCACCCCTGAAAAAGGACATGTTATTTTATGCACAGTGACTCACACATCTGTCAACTTGTTCAGGGTGCCGTGCAGATCATCTTCAGGGGCAAAGCGAACCAGGCGGAGGCTGAAGCCGAGTATGTGGAGACGTTTGCCAACCCTTTCCCTGCTGCTGTCAGAGGTACTGCTGACCGCCGTCACCCCACCGAAGCCTCCCTGTCCTGTGATATGTGCTCTCTCGTGACTGTTGCTGCAGTGTTCTCTGATACCCTACTTTTTATTCTTCTTCAGGCTTTGTCGACGACATCATTCAGCCCTCAACCACCAGAAAGAGAATCTGCCGAGACCTGGAGGTCCTGGCCAGTAAGAAGCAAAGCAACCCCTGGAAGAAACACGCCAACATTCCCTTGTAAAGCTGTCTGTCTGGTGTAATTGATTGTGTGTGTGGTTATTTTGTAGATAATGTAGGATTAAGATCCATAATACTACACCAGTTATCCAATGATGACTAAGCCTTACCTTAAAACAGAACTTTTGTACACTATGTTCACAGAATCGGTTTTGGTCCACCATGTTGTAGTGTGACCCTCTGGGTTTGTTAAGTGTTTACCGATTGAGAATAAACACAACAGTACCGAAACAAATCGATTACATGTTTTTATTAAAAAAGTGACTTTTCATTAGTCCACAGAAAAAAATCAGAACAGTTTCCATTAAAAGGGAAAGTGATACATCAGCTCTAAGTTGTACAAAAGAAACACACTTTTTTATATTGAAAATGTACAATTTACAGGGTTACTAGCAAAACCAATCAGGGAGCACAAGGGATAGAAAAAAGGAGGTTGACATGAAAACTTGGGCGGTATGATATGACACCGACAGGATTTTTTTTTTCTTTTTTTTCTCTTTTAAATACAGGACCATAAAGCACTTAGACAATGTGGCAACTGATGAGCTTCATCCATGCTTTAATTATTGTAGCCTTTCATTTTTTAATTCCTAATCTTAAGTCTTTTTTGTTTGTTTTGTTTTTGCTTTTTTTTTTCAGTAATCCAGTCCTGTTTTGATATGGGTATGAAGTGAATGTTGTCCACAATTTGGCAACAATATACATCCAAACAGACCTGTACAAACATCTGACAAAACTCACTAAAATTCAGAAATTCATACTAAAAGCTACCAATTGAAAATATTGTTTTTTAGGCATCGTGTTTGTTTTTTTTCTACAAGGTTTTAAAAAGCCAAAATACATGATTTGTGGTGGCATCTGGTTGTCAGGCTTTTATCGAAGGCCTGAGTGTTCAGTATGACTATCCAGGAGGACTCCCGTACCATTCTGCTTGGTTACCGTGGTCACTGACTGATGTTGGCCAGCTCTGTGAATGCTTATGCAAAAGCCACCCATGTCGGTTATCTGTAGACCTCCGTGGTGGTCTGAAAACAGCTGTGCTGCCTCTCTGGCGCATATGGTCAAAGAAAATGGAAAAGGATGGCCAAGAAAAGAGTTCCCATTAGATTCAGTTCCATGAAGAGCCATGGACAGCTTGTGACCTGATAGAAAACCACACCACAGTTAACTGTCCAGTGTGCCTACACAGTGAGGAGCTAAAACATAAATATGTACATCTTTAAAATGTGGGACCGTACATTCCTACGAGATAAAAGCGTACCACAATGTAAACCCAATCCAGTGTGAATCACCTTATAGCTGAGCGGGTGATGATGCAGCCTGGTAGGATGTCAAAGTGACTTCCAGATAAACCCCCCTCCCCTCCCCACCCCACCCACCTTTCTTTTCAGATCTTGTTCAGTCACATAGTTTGAAATCCAATCTCTAACAATAATACTTCTCCGGTATAGTGTTCATAGGAAAGGAGGCACCATCACTCTGAAACAGTAACATCTTGGCACCACACCAGTCTCTCTCCCTCCTCCTACCCCTCCTCCTCCTCCTCCGCCTCACTGGATAAACAGGCACCATCTGCGTTTTTGACAAGTGTGCGGTCCCCGGGGACTCCAAAGGGGTTTCATCTTCTCCCAGAACCTCATCTCCATGTGTGGCACTTCAGAACATGGGCATTGTGAAACCCTACAGGGAGAGATTTGAGCTGTTTAGGTATCCATTACCGTACTATATGAGACAGACAGCCATGGCCATTTTGAATTTTGAACAGTAAGGTTTTTCTTACTGGGCATCAACTGCGAGTCATTTGTAATTTAATATTAGCCATTCGTATTAGGCACTTACTGATTCATCCTCAATCATAGCTGCTGAGTCGAAGAAGTCTGGTCTCAACTCCGCTCGCTCACGTCTGTTCCTTGATGGAGGCTGAAAGTGAGGCGAAAGTGATTGATGTTATGCAAGTTCACACTCACTTGAATACATCTGTGTTGGCAGCTTTGGTTTACGCGATTCACTAAGCAAAAATGGATACTTGAGATGGAAGCATCTATTATCTGATGCAAAAGCATTCTTTGAGAACCGGTACTTAAAAACACAATACTAACCAAGTCAATGACCATAGTGTCCTCAAACTCCTCGTTCATGTCCTCCAGCTGCCCACGCGATGACATCATGACGTCCTCGAAAATGGGCTCTGCGTCATCCTCCATGAGGCCGCGCCTGTTGAGCAGAACACAAAAACACGTTTCTCACAAACAAGCACACTTAGCGGTTCAAGTGGCCCTCATCAACAGCAGCAAACCCTCGGTATCTTTCTTAAGCGTGTCGGTGCATTTTCAAGAAATTAAATTGAGACCGCTCGAGAGTGCATTATGGAGAAATTATGAGATAGGTGGGGGTATTTGTCTTAACATGCTAAATGTGGAAAACCATGACAGTCCTTTGCTTGCCTATCGGAGGATTATACATCAACACTGTCCTGTGGCCAGGAGAGCAGACGTGCTCGTAGGTGCTGTGTCGGCGTCAGGGGAGGGCGGTGACTTACACTGTCTGCCGAACTCCTCCGCTGCGGGCCTTCATGTAGTTCATGGCCGTGCGGTCCTTCCTGTTCACCTCCTCCAACTTCTGCTGGCCCAGCCACGACATCTGCATTTGAGGACTACACACACACACGCACAGAATACACACACACACACACACACACACACACACACGCACAGAATACACACACACACACACACACACACACACACACACACACACACACACACACACACACACAGACACACAAACACACAAATATGTTCAGGGTTATGTTTTATTCACTCTTACTTCAGATTTTTTGGTCAACAAAGTAAAGCCTGCAGGGCTAAACCTGTCCTGTTCAAAGCAACTTGAATCAGAGATGGTAAAGTTAAGCAAAGTTCTGGATGTAAACTGTAAGTTCTGGATGTAAACAAAATGAAGCTAGCTCCAGCATGAGTGATATTTGTCCTGTCACAAGTTCACATCCACTCCTCATTACTCTGACCTTGAGAGTGTGATAGTGAATGACCATCTATCACCCCTCGAATGGACTGTTTAGATGTCTGTGGACACTCACTTGTGAACGAAGTCCGTTTCGGAGCCGGGCTCGGAGTCCTGGTCGGGCAGGTGCTCGGCGGCCTGCCTTGGGTTCTCCCTCAGCACGGTGGAGGTGAGCTGGGGCGTCTGCAGCGCCCCCGGTGTTTGTAGCGTGTCGTTGCGCATCAGCCACGAGCCCTCCATGCTCTCCTCTGAAACAGCCCACACAATAAGAGATAAGATTGTCATCACCAGCACAGCACTAAGCTCATGACCACAGCAGGCCGCCGAATCAAACACTACACGGTGAAGATATCCCGGATGATTGATTTCCTGAACATTTGGGTGCTATCTGAAGTTGCCGGTGACTGAGTGTAATATTGTGCCAGGGGAGACAGAGATCTGATAAGAGTGTGATAGAGATCTCTGGAGATAGTCTTTCTGTCTTTGGGCCCCCTCCTCCTGCCCGACTCGGACTCACCCTCGATGCGCTTCTTGTGGAGCGGCGGGCGGCCCTTCTTGCTGCGTATGGAGCCGGCCTTGCTGCTGCTGCTGCCGCTGGTGACGGACATGCGGTCCTCGTCGCCGCCCGTCAGCAGCGAGTTGCGGTAGGAGATGAGCGGCAGCCACACGTCCTCCCGCCTCTCCATCATCTGCTCCGTCAGGAACTTCTCCAGGTACGCGTGTCTACGGAGAGACAGGAGGGCCAAAATCACACACAAGGCCCTCTCTCTCAAAAAGCAAAAATATTCCAGTAGTAGCACTCAAGTCCTCCAACCATATGTGTTCAAATCCGAGGTGATTCTGTATGGTTTTAATCAATCAATGACAGATCATGTAAGCTCTCAGACACAAACACACACACACACACACACACACACACACACACACACACACACACACACACACACACACACACACACACACACACACACAGAATAATGCAGGAATCACATACACTGTCTTCTTGTCTTGTCGAAGCAGCTTGGAGGAGAATTCACTCAGCACCTCCAGGAAGGCCAGGTTAGTAGGGGGGCCCTCTGGCCCTTTGGGATTCTGGTACTTGAAGGCAAACTCTATTCCATCCCTGCAAACACATCCCCAAAGGTCAAGGTCAAGCTCAAGGTCAAGGTTAAATTTATTGCCATATAGTGAAGATACACAATAGGAATGTTTTACAGCCAATTCACATATGAATATGGTTGACAGCAACAGACATAAAATAGACATAGACATGACAATAGTGACAATAGAAGCTGAGGTATTAATGTTGAAAGTGCTGATGATATGCAGGCAGAGAGCAGTTAAGTAAAATGCAGTGGACAACAGTAAAGCACTCATCAACCCACATGCAACCCATCTCATAATGACTGAACCATTTTTAATTCCCCACTCCGGATGGACCGTGCTCAAAAGAGAGGTTCCACTAGTCGTACTTGTGCAGCGTGGCCACGGCCTCGCGGGTCTTGATCTGGTCCAGGCCAAAGGTCAGGGCGAAGCGGCGGGCCAGCTCTTTGATGCCGCTGACGTGGGAGGAGGTGCGGTCCAGGTTGGGCCCCTGGTCCTGCAGGAGCTCATTAAAGAGCTGGGGAACAGCGGGGAGACGAGCTAGTTAACACTCCGCACCCCCATAGAGTGGATGAAAAGCACACACACACACACACACACACACACACACACACACACACACACACACACACACACACACACACACACACACACACACACACACACACACACACACACACACACACACACACACACACACACACACACACACACACACACACACACACACACACACACACACACACACACACACACACACACACACACACACACACACACACACACACACACACACACACACACACACACACGCAGGTTGGCCCCTGACTGGCCTGACCTAAACAGTAGCCAGCTTTCAACAGGAGCCGTGTGGAGAATTATGGGGTAGGAGGTATCATTTGTTGCCAGGGAACTGGAGCTGAGGGTTAGGGAGTGGAGTTCATCTGGTCGGACGTGTGTTTCGGAGCCTTAGCTCAGAGCACTGACCTGCTGCAAGCTGAGGATGAGGGTCTTTGCACACTGGATCTTATCCGTCTGCCTGGTCTTGCTCAGGGTCTCCTTGATGATATCGCCGTAGTCATTGTAATACTGAAAAAGAGCGGACATGCATTCTGAACAACTGCCATTCTGAGCCTTCAGTACAGTGCTGTGGCCACTGCATGCTTTTCTATCTGCAATGCAATTCAATGCATCTACATTTTCCTCTGATGTTGTGAGGCCATGGCTGGCACTGTGTACTGTACCTTCATGTAGTGTTTGAAGATGTCGGCTGCTGCGGGCATGTCCACGATGTCGTAGATGATGAGCTTGCTGAATGCCGCCAGCAGGTTCCTCCTCTTGTGTAAGGCCTCAATCTTATTGGCTTCATCCTCCTCGTCGCCCTCTGGAAATCACACAGCACAGGATCAAACAAACATTACAGCATCAACAAAGACACCTGTATGGTTTATTACATGTCTTGAACTTTGTCATGTTACAGTTTAACTAATTATTATTCAATGTGTCATTATCATTCAATGTATAATGCAGTATAATGTATAAAGTATATATTTATGATACGCTATTAGCAAGTAGTTATTATTCTTCTTTTTACATTATTCTGGGACATCTCTATACCTCTACATTTCAATTAACCCTGCTTGCTAAACACTTCTGTGAGAAAAAGCAAAGTTGTTTAGTCCCATGAGTCCATCTGAGATTGGACCCTGAGGCTTCAGTTCTGTGGCTACTGCAGTGCCCTAAGACAAGCTCCACAGGGGGAGGAGGACAGACTAGCGCACCCATGCTCTGGTTCTCGTCGTCCTGGTCGATGAAGACGTGGTCCAGCACAAAGTTGAGCAGCTCGTTCTGCAGGTTGCTGTCGGGGTTGAAGACCAGCGGCTGGAGCGCCTCGCGGCTGCCCGTGGTCAGCTGGTGGCTGAAGATCATCAGCAGATCGCACAGCAGCATGAACGCCTGAGGGGGGGGGGGACGGGGGGGGAGAGGCGAGAGACAGAATGATCAGCAGACAGGTCTTACAAACATCACAGCACATCCTGAAACCACAAATATTTACACACGCCCACACACACACCAAAACAAAAACAGCACACCTCGTTGCAAGGATCTGATTTGGGATTTCATCACCCCAACTCCCAGCCACACACACGCACATCCTCAGGTACAGACACACACACACTTACTCTAACATTATATACACTAACCACAGTCAGCTCCATAATCCTAACCCTACATCTGATAACAATGACATAATCCTGCCTAATCCATATTAAAGATGCTTGTTCTTTACCTGCTCCCGGACTGGAGTGTTGACATTAGACAAGCACTGCTGACACACAGCCAGGAAGGACTTGCACACCCTCCTCAAGGCAACCAGGTCATCCTGTGCAAACACACACACACACACATACACACACACACACACACACACACACACACACACACACACACACACACACACACACACACACACACACACACACACACACACACATTACAACAAAGGGTCAGAACATTTCACACACACATACCACCATCCTCTCCTCCCTTCACCTCCACAGCTCCACAGCTCACTAGAGACAGCTGGTCCTCTACTACAACCTCTACAGCTGCCCAGTGGGGCCTTGCTCCTGAGGGGGAGCGGCCGTCTCTCTCTATGTCGTGACAAACCAATACAGTGCGCTGGCCGGCGGCCAGGTTTGTTTATGACGGCCGTGCCTCACACACCTTGGAAGGAGAGCCATCTGTGATCTTCACGAGCTGCCAGAGGATGGAGTAATGGGAGCACTGCAGAGCCTGCACCGCAATCTGGGGGAGAGGAAGAGGAAGAGGAAGAGATCAGATCATGGAGACATCAGATCCACGCCCCCGGCGAGCCGCGTCGTATTTACAGATAGCGACAGAGAGGCGACGACGCCGGTCTCGTTTCACTGCCAAGCCCTGCCAGAGACCTCCAGCCATCTCATCCATCTCCGCCCTGGCAATAGCTAATGGTAACTACGGAGACGGCTTGGCAGCACACTGCATCACACCTAATGGGGACGGTGCCAGGCTGTGCCGTATGGATATGCTGCCGAGTCTTTTATTGTGAAGTGAAGAACAAAGACACAGGATGTGGCTCATCTCTCCCCTCACCTGCTCTGGCATGGAGCCCTGTTCGATGCCTGTCTTCAGCAATCTGTAGCAGTTCCCAAACAGATCCCATCTGGTCAAGTCATGAGCACTGGAGCAAATGGAGGGGAGAGAGATTATTGTTTTTTATTGTTCTGGTGTCACATGGACTTGATTGGTCAGGCGGTTTGTGTGTGTGTGTGTGTGTGTGTGTGTGTGTGTGTGTGTGTGTGTGTGTGTGTGTGTGTGTGTGTGTGTGTATGTGTGTGTATATGTGTGTGTGTGTGTGTGTGCGTGTGTGTGTGCGTGTGTGTGTGTGTGTGTGAGTGTGTGGAGTTTTTCTTACTTGTGAAAGGCTGTGAGTCTCTTCAGTGTGGAGAGCACATTGTAGATGTCGTCATCATCTGCCTCCTCCCCCTAAAACAAACCCAGACCTCGAGGTCAAACTTCGCCATTCACAAAAGCAAAGCGACACAACCAACGCAGGAGGCTGAACAAACAGCTCATGGGGAGGGGCGGAGGGGGGGGGGGGGCATAACATGTGTGAGGAGCGGAGGGTGATGCGTGAGTGATTCACGCTCGATGACTCATTCTGCACCACATGCTCAAGTGCGCCCGTTCTTTTATTCATCAACTGCTGCCTTTGATGCCGGATCGCGGCGTCACGTCTCCGCACAAACACAGCAGCCCTGCCCACAGACACTTTCATGCCTGACGTTAATAGAGGCTGGCATTTGGGAGGATCAATACTGCATGCTATTGCATTAGAGCGCAAAGAGAGAGCACGGGGTTTGGCCTTAAAAGGATGAAAGTTGTTTCTTAAAAGGGTGCTGTAGTATGCTGGTGTCATACTTAATGAAATCTGTTTGTGCCTGGGGATGCCGTCTGGACAAAAAAAAAGCAATTCACCAAAGGACTGCATGCTAAGCAGAGTTTTCACCCTGAGTTTTTTTTTTTTTTTTCAAAAAACGCGGACTTCTTCAAACAGCAGACAATTCTAATGTATAGTTTATTAATGAAGAATAATGGCATGGTGACACAGCTATAGTGTATACAGCACCCTTCACACACACACACACACACACACACACACACACACACACACCTCTTGCAGCAGGTCCTCCACGGAGTGGCTGAAGCGGTCGGCCATCTCGTCGATGAGCTGGCTGCGTGCGATGTCCACGCGGTTCATGATGGTGTACTCCTCGCTGCACAGGATGCTGTAGGTCTTACTGCAGGCCTCCAGCACGTCTGTCTCCGTGTGCTTCTCCACCACAAACTTCGTCTGCTTCAGCAGGGCGTCCAGGTGCTACACACACACACACATGCACACGCACACAGAGCAAAGATATGCACAGAAAATGTCAGTGGTTGATCCATCTAACTACACGTCTTTCCTTGTACAGTATTGCTAGCTCTGGATAACATCTTCATGAGTAGTTGTGTAACAGTAAGCCAGAGCCACACCTTCTCCATGCGCCCAGCACTGTACACGTCCAGGTCAAAGAACTGTGGGATCTGCAGGAGGTTGGCTACCTTCTCCGAGTCAGTTTGGTACTGAGGAAAAACAAACAGGACAAAAAGATTAAGGCACGGGTGTCTCACAGCCATAAAGGTCAATGTGTTTGTGTCTTACAGTCTGGTTACACCAGGTACGGTCAATGTGTTTGTGTCTTACAGTCTGGTTACACCAGGTACGGAACTGAAGCGTTCAGTCCATGGAGCAGGTGCTGAAATTCCACTATGGACAATGGATCTGGCTACACCGGACATGAGAGCGCTGCACATGTTTGAGGAAATGAGACCCGTAATCAGTGCACTGCTTCACTTGCGCACTCGGTGTAGCCCGCCTGTTACACGCAAACCTGAAGCGATGCGTGCGCAGAAGCCCACCTTGGAGAGCAGCATGGGCAGAGCCATGATGAAGTGCTCCGTCAGCTTGTTCTTGTCGTCGATCTGAGTCTTCCGCTCCTTCGCCGTCAGCACCTGCACACACACCAAGCGGCTCGGTCAAGGCCGTGGAGCACCGCTGTCATCTAACATGCTGTCTGAACGCACAATACAGCACCCCCCACCTCCCCGCCCCTCGTGATTCTCAATGTGCCATCTCCTACCCTGGACAAGGCATGACAGAAGGTCATCGCTCAGTAGCAAACACAGTGCAGATCCCCCCCCTCCTCCCCTCCCCCCTCCTTTTCCCTGATTCTCAATGTGCCATCTCCTACGCTGGACACGGCGTGACAGAAGGTCAGCGCTCAGCAGCAGCGCCCCCTGGCTGGCTCAGTGGTGCGTGCGCGACCCTGGCCGACCTGTCGTGAGCTGTGCCGGTGGCGGGGGACGAGCTGTGACGGACAGGAGCCCTTACCCTCTTCCCCGTGCCTCTCCCCACGGGCGGGTGGGCCTCCGCCGCCTGCCGGATGGTGCAGACTGTCAGCTCGATCAGAGCGCTCTCCTGCCTGTCAGACAGCACTGAGAGAGGGGGAGGGGAGGGGAGAGGGGGAGGGGAGGGGAGGGGAGAGGGGAACAATTGTCAGAATACACAACTAAGTATTAATATTCAGTCTCTGCCATTGCTAACAAGCAACATCAATCAACTTCAGTCACTGTGGTTTTCCACCAGAAAAATAAACTGCGGGATCTTCAGAGCAGGCGAGTTCTATCAGATGAAATCCATACAGTGAGTGCAGTGAGTGAGTGTGGTGAGTATGGCGGTGAGTATAATGAGAGCAGTGAACGTGTGGTGCAGTGAGTGTGGTGGGTGTGGCGGTGAGTGTGGTGAGTGTGATGAGTGTGATGAGTGTGGGGATGACGGAGGTGAGTGTGGTGAGTGTGGTGAGTGTAGTGAGTGTGGTGAGTGTGGGGGTGACGGAGGTGAGTGTGGTGAGTGTAATGAGTGTGGTGAGTGTGGTGGTGATGAAGGTGAGTGTGGTGAGTGTGGTGAGTGTAGTGAGTGTGGTGAGTGTGGGGGTGACGGAGGTGAGTGTGGTGAGTGTGATCAGTGTGATGAGTGTGGTGTGTACAGTGATGGCTGTGAGTGTGGTGTGTACAGTTGAGTGGGGTGTGTGCAGTAAGTGTGGTGTGTACAGTGATGGCCGTGAGTGTGGTGTGTCCAGTGATGGCAATAAGTGTGGTGTGCACAGTGACTGAGTGCAGTGAGCACTGCTTACCCTCCTCTCCCTGCACAGGCTCCTCCAGCAGCAGTTCAGTCATGCACTCCCAGTCCTTCAGCAGCTCCTGAGAGCTCTCCCACAGGCTGTCCACCAGGTAGGCCGCGTGCTCGTGCAGCTGAGGAGCACAGCACAGGGACGTGAACACACACACATACACACACACACACACACACACACACACACACACACACACACACACACACACACACACACACACACACACACACACACACACACATTTTCATTCAGATTTTAGTTTCAGTCATTTTATCATGATAAATTACAAAACAAAATCTGAAAGTGCTACTTATGCCTGGCATTAGTCATTATTAACATTATTAATATTTAAAAGGCAGCCTGAATAGCCGTCTCTGCCTGTTCTCCGTGGACATGTGCACTGTTTGCCAGAGGCGTTCGCTGACCTCTAGGGTCAAGACTTGCGTACCTCGCTCTCCAGGAAGAAGAGCACCAGCATCCTGATGAGGTTCCCGTTGGGGCTGCTGCGTCCACGCCGCTTGGCCAGGGCCTCCTCCGCCTGTGGGTCGTGCCTGCTAAAGAGCCTGGGGAGTGCACAAACACACACACACACGCGCGCACACACACACGCGCACACACGGACAGGGATCGGATCAGGCGTGAGATGTGTCACACAACGCTCACCCCAAAGAGGCCAAAGAGACAAACACGACGGTTGCTGATTTATTAATAAAGGAACAGCAGAGGGGAAGCGGACCGAATACTGCACGGTACAATACTGCCACCAAGTGAGCAACAAGGGTAGTGCATCCTTGTGTCAGCACTTGACAACTGATATTAATTACCAGTTAATTAAATGAATTTCAAATCACTGCCAGCTTTTGTTCAAGGCACTGATCATTTGGGGCATTGTTTTCTAAATCGTCATTGTTCATCTCTAATTTCACTGTCACAGTGTGATAACATCAGTAGCCGAAACACAAGGTAATAAAAAACCTCATCTGGCTCATGGAGAGGAGAGAGAGGCTGTGGGCTGTGGGGTGTACGGTGAGGACCAGGGAGGGCCAATGGCAGTCTCACTCACTTGCGGTGGAGGAACTCCCCGGCAGCCACAGCCACGGGCCGGTGGGCCGAGTAGACCAGGTGGTAAACATTCTCACAGTCCTCGTTGGACAGGGCGTCCTCGCTCCCCCTGAGGAGACACGGCCACACGGTCACACTTCTCCACAGTCACAGTCATGTTAACATCACTGGCATCACATCACAGTCATGTTACTGTAACATCACTGTCATCACATCACAGTCATGTCAACATCACTGTCATCACATCACAGTCATGTTAACATCACTGTCATCACATCACAGTCATGTTAACATCAAATGCTGCTATCGTTTATGGAATGGAATGACGTGTGTGAAGAAGTATATCCTTTATAGGACAACAAAGACTATCTATCACGTGGACACTGGGCTCAATGCACAGGGTCATGCAGGACAAGCACCTCCACTCCAGACAATATACAGTAAGCAACACCCCTACAGGGTCATTCACATTTACTGTCCTTCAGTGTCCTAAGCTCCTCCACAAATAATCTCACACACATACAGTACACAGTCTCAATGTGGCAACACAGTAAACTGTCTGGACTGAACTGTGGCAGCGTGAACACACAACACAGTCAAAGAGATGGCCACTACAGTCTAGAGAGGACGATACTTACTGTAGGATCAGAGTCACCAATCGAATGGCCTCCACTGCCACATCGTACTCTTTATCCAGGGTCATGGACACGATACGGTCCTGTGGAAAAGGTTGCAGTTGTGACAACGGACACAAGGACTCAATGAAATGACAGTGAACGTTCAAAATGCGATTGTGTGGTGTCTTTGGACTGTACTGTACCTTGAACCTGTTAGTGAAGAGTTCCAGTTTAGGAAAGAGTTCCCGATTCGTGTACAGGTTCTGAAGGGCCTTCAAACATTTCAACCGCACTTCTCCTTGCTACCAAAAAAGCATAGCCATGACCCCTTAGACAGAAGCTGCCAGCAAGCGTTTTTGAGAGAGGCATGCCTAATTGTGATTGATATATTTGAAAAATATAACAATAAAGGGCTGTGTCTCTTTAGCGTACCCGATCATGTAATGTCCATCCCACGTATTTCAGGTAGCTGTCATTAAGGAAGGCGTCACTGTACATCTTCATCCAAACGCCAATCTCCTCAATACAAATGGCTCGGATTTCAGCGATCGCATCCCTGCAAAACAGTTCCCAACATACAGTTCTTGCTTTTTTTTTGTTGTCTATTCAACCAAAGCCAAAATGCCATCAGTAGCCTCCCAACATACCTATAGCGATGAACAAAAATGCCCTTGAAGATGGAGTTCATCATGTTCTCGATTTCGTCCTGGTTTTCCTGAAGCTGTGGGGGTTAAAAAAACAACAACACAATGGCATAGTGTTAGCTACAGAGAGGCCTGTCTGCTCTAAAACACAGCCCTCGGGGCTGCAGAGAGAGAGAGGAGAGAATGTTCCGGGCTCCCCCGCCCCTTTGCTGTACCTCCTTCCTCTTCTGAAGCAGCAGCTCCAGCTTCTCGTTGGCGCGCTTGCCCACCATCTTGTTGCGCTCGGCCTCGTACTGCCTCTGCGTGTTGTCCTGGTGGATGCTGAGGTTCAGCGCCACGTTCACCAGCGCCGTCATCAGCTTCATGGCTGCAGGGGGGGACGAGACACACACACACGGCCCACAGAGCACAGGAGAGCTCAGCCACAGGCAGGACACGCACGCGCCACACACGCGCTCAGCTCAGGTCTGACCGACGGCCACTCCCAGTGGTCCGGTTCACATTTTATGGGAAAGTATCTTCGGCCAATTTATCACTTTACTGAATCGTGCTGGCTGACTACGAGCACTGTCTCGGACTGCCAGAATCACAGGTCATGTTTTAACTCCCACAAGGGTCTGGTGCGAATGTCCATTAAAAGCCCATTACCCTCTTCCACAGGTGACTCACCTGCCAACGTGCTGGTGTGCCTGAAGGCTCGGACCTGGGAGTCCGACAGGCCGGTGAGCAGCGAGATGACCGTGTCCATCATGTACTCATCGTAGATGATGCTGTACTGGCACTGCCGGATCAGGACCCCGATGAACTCGCAGAAGTTGTAGCGGAACTTCTTCCACAGAGGACCGGGCATTGTGAGCGGGTAGTCGCCACTGTCCTGCAAGGGGTTATTTACAGAATTAATGGCAGACAGGCTCAGGTGTTTTAATTGGAACATTTGACAGAATGACTGACTGACTGACTGGGTGGCAAAGTCATATGGGTGATTCCAGCAGGGAAATAGCTCCTCTAATACACTGTACCTCATCAAATTCTTCTGTCATTTTGCGGATGATCTCAGCATTCTGCATGTTACGGAACATCTCAATCCGTACAGTTCCTAATAGGACACAGAGGGTTAAAATGACAAGGAAAAAATCCAAAATACTTTCAACAACATATAACATTTGAACTTGTATATGATACTGGAAGATGGGTATGGAGGACGATAATACCTTTACATCCCGAACACTGTATGAAGAAATTGATCAGGTCTAGGAGAGCGAGATCTCTGTCTTGCTTGTAGGATTCAATCCAGTCGTCGACGACGGACTGCAAGAGCACACAGAGGACAGACAGCATATTGATACATGACAGAGAGCTGCACTAATGCTGACAGAGCGCGCTGCTGCCCGCGGCTCCCCTGCAGCTAGAGGTCATGCACCCCACTGCTGCCTGCAGCTAGAGGTCATGCACCCCACTGCTGCCTGCAGCTAGAGGTCATGCACCCCACTGCTGCCCGCTGCTCCCCTGCAGCTAGAGGTCATGCACCCCACTGCTGCCTGCTGCAGCTAGAGGTCATGCACCCCACTGCTGCCTGCAGCTAGAGGTCATGCACCCCACTGCTGCTCATGCTGGCAGGCTCAGCGCTGTACGGCGCGCCGCCTCACACACCTCTATGGCATTACGCCGTCTTAGGGGACGGGACGCTCATTAAAGAGAGGCGGATTACACTCTCACGGTGTAGCTGATACTGCGTATCTGATATAGTTTCATGTTTTCCGTGTCAATCGATACTTTGGTTAAATAATGGATATAGATAAAGCTAAAATAAAGCTTGAAGGAGTGGCACGATGGCAAAGCCACTCTATTGTAATGTGAATTTCTGTAACATTCCTGGAAATGCATTTGATAAACACTCCCGAAAGCCCTGGGCTGTACCTGCATGGCACTCTTGCCCATCTTGACCACCTCGAACAGCGTGACGGGGTCCCCGTCTCCGTTGTGCTGGGCCATCCCATTGGCCTTCCTGCCGCGCGGCGGCCCCATCTGACCTTTGTCTGTGGGCGACTTCCGAGGTTTCTTATTGGCCTGCGGAAAGGGATGGGAGAAGACCTCCTTTATTAATGTCCAATGTAGGGAACACATGTTTGCGCAATACTTAAGTAGTACTTAATGCTCCATAATGTCTGTATTAACCACCATTACACATTTTTAGGTCTTTACTCAATCATTTCTTATTCTTACTCAATAGATGGTTTATTAATGAATCCTTAAAGTGTAACTCCAGAGTAAAAATAACCTAGGGTCTATTTACGGTAGTTAACAACATTCAAACTTTTGATTGAGAGCGAAATTCATTTGAATGGGCTTACAGTGATGCTAACCGGGCAAAGTGCCATGTCGCTATTCTATAAAAATGTTCAAAATGTAATTACACTTCTGTGGTAGTGTGATGGGGGACAAAGTGAAGGATTGTAAACTCTTAAAGTGTACAGAGAGGTTATAACAAGACCTGTATCTGTAGGAAGAAAATTCCCTGGCTTCCTTGTCTGCTATTGTCAAATCAGTGGGTGTGCTCAATCAAATCATCGCTGTGCAGATCTGGCTAAACATAAGGCATGATGATGAAGACGTGGCAAACGTCGAAAAATTAGTCCACTATGTTGGCACTTTAATAAATATCTAAAACTTCACATCTGAGTTGCGCCGGTGAACATTGATTCTTTACTACAGTTTGTCCTTTCCCGTTGACGCACCAGACAGTGATTCTCAGGAACGCGGAGGACATTTTGTTTTTTCTACGAAAACATACAGTAAGGCATGTTTGCATTGAAAGATTCAGCCAGACCCGCACAGCGCTAATGTTACTGATATATAGCATGGATCAAACTAAAGAGTCTATAGACTCCTAATACACAGTATGATTATGTGACTTCTAGTGACAGATTAGTAACATTAAAACAATGTTTTACAAGGCTATACATTTTTGAAGTCATTACTTCTTTCTAATGCAAAACAGACCCTTATCACTAGTAGTCCTTTGAGCTCTACACCTGCTCTTACAGGTGCCAGCCCACCTGCCCTGCCCCTGTGGGGAAACCCCTGTGAGTGCCGGACGTACCGGAGGCCTGCCCGGCCGGCCCCTCTTCTTCTTGCCCTTGACCTCAGTGTCGTCCACCTCGCTCACACTCATGCTCAGACTCACGGTCTCCGCCTGGCCCGACTCGTTAGAGGAGTCCCTGCAAAGCACAGGTGACATCCAAGTTCATACACAGATACATCCAGTATGTACAGGGCATCCAGTATGTACAGGGCTTACAGCAAGGAAAGGGGCTATGGTTGTATTTATATTTTTGAAGTTGTCAGGAAGTATGCTTACAGTATATTTAAGTATATAGTTAATATTTACAAATCTTAAAAAAACCCATCCACGCCTGAATTCTGGCACAGTGTTGACGCCTGTATTAACATAACACACATCTGACTGTGTTGGATAATTTGTTGGATAACATGTAGCAATACACACCTACAGTCACAATGCACTGACGTGGTATATGGAAAAAGCAGAGTATTTAGTATGTGGCATTTATTACGTGTGCTGGAATAATTTACAATGCCATGACAAGAACAACAAACAGACAACAAATCACAAAGGTCGAGGATTATTCAGGTCCATCTGTGCACGGGTCAATTAGAGCAGGCTAATGAGCGGTCAGTGCCCTTTCCAGGGAACAGGTCGGGGAGACTCACTGGAGGACGGGGAGCTCGGAGGTGATCATGATGGCAGGGGTGGGGCAGAGTGGCGTCTGCGCTCGGAGAAGGCCTCTCTCGCCGGGGGGTGCGGGAGCGGGGGCGGGAGCGGGAGCGGCGCGCCGGGGGCAGCGGCGGCGGCTGGCGGTGGTGGTGGAGGGGCCTCCGTTAGTCCAGACGAGCCCCCCGCGGAGGTGACGTGTCTCTCCCGCCTCGCAGCGCTGAGGGCTACACCGACGCTACACAGCCGCCTTCCCCTTCAACACAGGCTCGCCCCATACACTGAGAGAGGAGTAAAAAAGACACACACACACACGCAATAAGAGACAGATTCTCAGTCAGCCATGCTTTCTCAAATTAGACATGTGTACAGTGGTGACTAACAGCCTTGTCTGTTACCTACAATGAATATGAAACAGGCTAGGACTGCTCCAAAAAGCACTGTCAGACCAAAAGTAATTGTTTAGTTCTTCGTTTATGAGTCATCTCACAAAAATACGCTAATGATGTCTCTGTTGACACACATTAATATGCAACATGTGGCACTTCATCTACACAATCTACTGAGCCACAGATTTAACAAACCAAACGGCGCAAAATGAACAGCCCAGAACTGAACAATTGCATCATCCCAAATAGACCGAATTGGACAGCGATGCTTTGTCATCAGAAACAGATTCTGAGCCTGTCACTCAGTCAGAGACAGAAGACGCAGAAAAGAGCAGGGGACAGATGCTGACACCAACTGGCCATTAGATGAACTGCAACAGCACATCACAGGGAGAGTTGTCACACGCTGCAGGAGAGAGAACTACAAGGAAAGCCAGAAAATAGACCTGGATGTGTGGGGCATACAATTACAGGCAGGCCTATATTTTCACAACAAATGTAAAATCAAAATTAAATATTAAGATAAGCTCTGCTCGACAAAGTCTGCTATTGAATAAAACATGCTGCCAGTGAATTAAATACAAAGTTTACAACAAGAGTGACAATTATTTTCAGACATTAATCAACCAAAGTATATGTAAAACCAACAGAACAAGTGGAGGTCTGCTAATTGAACTGATGTACTCATGTTTCTAGTGCTGGGAGCTTATTCAAGTGCACTGCTCTGCTTCACCACAAGGGGCAGTATGAACCATGAAGTATTCCACCCCCAGTGAATATGGAGCAGCATCATTTAAAAACAGCCCCAAGAGGACACATGAGCCCCTTTTAAAATCTGCTTTTATTAGTCATTTGGTTTTACGCACTACTTCCAACACCAGCGAGCACCTTTTGACCGCTGACCACAGATGAAAGTGTTGGCGCAGCCCGGCTGCCAGCAGAAGTGTGCCTGGACAACAGTAGGGGGCAGGCTAAGAAAGTTTTCACTCAAATGTGAGCCTCACTGAGAGTCGCAGGACGAGAGAGGCAGAGAGAGTGCATGTGCCAGTCCCTGGCTGCCTTCACAGCTCCCCTGTGAGTGCTTCCACTAGACAGCGGCAGAGCAAAACACGCACAACAATAATAAACACTCTCACTCTCACACACACACACACACACACACACACAAACACACACATACACACACACGGATAGACCGACAGACAGATTGTTCATTGTGAAAGCCAGAGCTGAATGAGGGGACTTGGGAACTGGAAGGGATGACTCAGACTGACTAACAC